>NW_019102099.1:125106-317067 GCF_001856785.1 Myzus persicae | reverse complement strand
TTTTTTTTTTTTTGGGGGGGGGGGAGGCCCCAGGTAGTAACAATTTATGGGTGGAATTTTTTTTTTAAATGTTGGTGATTTATTTTATTACATTTATGCTATTGTGGTATCGAGTTTGCGTGTATACGATTGCGCCACAACGGCTACGACTATTTTATGGTTTTCCACTGATTTATTTATTTTTATTTATAATAATAACAGACATTTCGTATGCAATTTATAATAATTATAGTTGGTATGTTATTATCTAGTATTACAATGTTTAAAACGCTCATATTATAATATATCACATTAATATTTAAATATCTTAAAAAAGCCAACGTACAAACATATGTAGATAATGCTATCAATATGGGATCCGTGAGGGGGTGCGAGGGGATGCACTTGCACCCCCAGGCTTTTAAAAAAAAAAGTTAGGTTAGTTAGTTAACCTGTTTTATTTTGCATAATTATCCACATTATTTATGTTATTTATTATTATACTTATTTTACATAATTGTCTATAAATATTTTTTATATTATGTGTATATTATAATACTTATTGTTTAAATAATAAATGTAAACGCCTAGGTTTTTTTTAAAAATTCTTCGATTGAATTTCAAGTTTTCTAATCGTAGCCACAAGTTCGCGTTACATTATAGTCGTTGAAAAAAAAAACTAAAATAACTTTCTATCGTTATACAACTTGAAAAAATATTTTTACGTATTTAACTATTATTATTATCATTATTATTACAAAATTATTATTATTGTTATTATTACGTATACAAGAAATTATTATTAAATTACCAAATTAAATTAATTATTTAGAAATACAGCTTATACTTGCACGATGCACCTCCCTGATGAAATTCTTGGTGGCGCCTATGGCTATTAAATTTAAGTTTGATGATAGGCCAATTTTATTTCATTAAAATACTAAAGCTATAAGCAAACAAAACAAGGTTAATTCTGCTAAACGCAAATATACTATGTTGCGCGTACGTTGAAGAGAGAAACAAAAATACATAGTACTCTGACATCCTCTGTTGTTCCATATCAAATTGTTCAGCAGAGAGGTATTTTTCAGTTCTAAAAACAATAAAATCATAATAATATGTAAGATCTAAACAACTAAGGAACTTTTAAACTCTTTAACAATTTTAACAATTGGATCAGATACAAAGATGTAACCAATAAATTGAATAATGATGGTGTAGGTAGTTCATATAATTGCCAATAAAAAATCTCGACGTAATGGGAGTATGATACTCTGATTCAAGAATATATTATTTTATTTTTTATAATTTTATATAATGTCATATCAAAATATATTATTCTTGATTGTAATTGATAACCATTCATAAACACTTGATTATAATACAAAATATGTTGCTGAGGAGGCCAGGGGGGTTTACTCGTGCACTGCCGGAGTAAGATACCTACGGTACTCACTACTCGGAGCACCGGCGGTCAGTCATCGGCAGCCGTACATAATAATAATAATAATATTATTACGTCGCACAAAATACGAACACGCTACATAGTACATGCTTACACACGTGACACGTCTTCTCCGAAATCAGAATTTCAATGCGACGATAATCTACAATTTTTTTAAAAGTCTATCATTAGAATTATGGCTATAAAGTTCGTCTTACAGAAGGTTACATATTAATATAATAATAATAAGCACTATGGCAAAAGTTGTACAATGTACATCATTTATAATATTATAAATTATAATTTATCACTAGGGCTCGAAAGTTGTAGGAGCTAAAAAAGGTAAAATATGCATGAAAATGTTAAATATGCAAAAATATAATTCTGAATTCCAAAAATTAAATACATCAGATGTTGTTTACAAATTAATCATATGCATAAAAATTATTTATAACTAAAAAAAAGTATAACTGGTTGGCATTTTGACATCTCATTGAGCTGAAAATAAAATTAATAATATTTTTTCAGTATTTTTTAAATTACGAAAAAAATACATGTTTTCTAATACCTGTTAAGTTATTGCATTGAAGCACCAATATTTTCTTAAGATTTTCTATTTCAAATGAACGACGATTATTCGATAGAAGATTTTTATATCGAGAAAACTATCTTTCAACGTCAGTTGAAGTCATCGGAGCATATTTATAAAATTGACTATGGCGATGACAATATATACCTTCGTTGGTCATTTTGAGTTTTATATTCAATATTAGTTGAAAATTTGAAATATACAGGTTAAGAAAGAAAAAAATCAATTTTTTTAGAAAAATATGAAATATGCATAATATGTGTATAAAATCAATGAAATATGCACTTTTTAGATAAAATTGGCAAAATATACAAAATATACATTTTCAATTTTTTAACTCGCAATTGTATATTTTAAATTTCTAGCTAGGTCTGCTATAAATTGAGATCATACCGAACAATATGCAATTCCTACAACTTCCGAGCCCTATTTATCACTAACCTAATATTAATCCATCGTTTTAGGGGCTATTAGTGATGCTTCTATAGTTCTGCTAATACAAATAACCATTGGTATCCCCCCAAAACAAAACATTTCTACTTTGTGTAGAAAACATTTTATTTTAATCATAGGCTTAAAATAATACATGGTATAATATGAAAGATAAGTAAATTATCTAATCCCTAGAAATGCATTTATTCAAATTCAGCTTAAGTGTCTGAAAAAAAGTGTGTATTTATTCATACAGATTACAGGATCTTATTTATTGTATAATTTTAACGATTCAGATGATAAAATAGTTTACCTATCAGTTCTTAACCAAATATTCCACTAAGTTAACTAAATGTTGATTAACACATTTCTTAAAAGGTGGGTCATGTTAATATAGGTCATACTAATATTTAATTTTTTTGTCCAAAATCTTTAGAACGAGTAAAATAAATCACTCCAAAAATACTAAAATGCTTAAAATATTGAGAATATATTATATAATATATCAATAATTATAATAGTAATATACTTTTTTTCATCAAATTGACAAGCCACATAGGTAAATTTAAAAAAACGGGGAACAAAATTTTTTTTATGAAAATCACGTATTTTCAGAAATTCTATAAGAAAAAATCAGGTAAGTGGTGTGCTGTACATTACTACATTAGGTGTCGCGTTAATCACTGTAATGGGTGTGTTAAATATGAACTCAATGATATAAAATCATTATATACGAAGAACGATTTTTATTAAAGACGTAAATAAGTCTAAATATCTGCTAAAATATGGGTCATCAGGGTTCCACTCGGATAGGGAACTGCTTATATTATGTAAATTGTTAGGTATAATTTGCAACTTCTATATGGCAGTACATTTTGTACTGATTAGGTTAGGTTGCTGATTAGTTGACAAGTATTTTTTGTTTATTTGGTCGAAGGTTATTTCAATGTTTCATTTCGAGTGTGCTCTATCATACGGTCAAAAAGGTAAAACGTTCTCAGTAGTACGATAACCGTTTTAGAGACCATAAATGTCATATTTAACAATAAAATAACATCAACAATTTTTTTTCCAACTTAATAAACATAATATTATTGTTCAAAGCTAGACCAAATCAACGAGACTAATAAATGTGTTATAGTTTTATTTTTATTTTTACACAGATTGATAATATCTTTTTTCAGTAATGATAAATTAAAAAATATCTGTTTATAGGAGATTGAACAAAAGTGATAAGACGTCAGGCATTCGTTGGTGATCTGTTTATATTTTTCAAACAAAGACTGCAAAGATGTGGTATAACTGTGAGTCTTGTGAGATCTTACTATAAACGCTGTTTTTGCTAAAACTCAACGCAATAATGCCGTTTTCTTGGTGCGATTGCGCGTATCGTATCATTTGCCAACGAGCAAAGAAGTCGCTATGGAAACGCAGAAAATCGATCGTGTGAAACGGCACCGACGCAACGACTTCCGCCGCAGCCACGCACCGCTGGCTTTTTAGAAGTTTTCTCTGAAATTGATTTTCTGCGTGTAATGGGCGTAGTGTGACAATATTTTATTTCACCTAGGTTGGAGACGTGCTTACTCGCGTGACGAATGGTTCTAAATCGAACAAACGCATTTAATAATTTAGATATTTTTTTGCGATTCTTTCACGGCGGTGGGTCGTTGTACTAGAAGGGCCCTATTAAGATTTTGTCACCCGGGGGCAACAACATTTTACAACTGATTATTGAAGAAACTTAGCCCTTCTGGCTCAAAAAATATTTTAAAAAATAATTACAAAAATGAGCTTGTTTGGCACTAAAATGTATTAAAAGCAATAAAATAATGAACATATATTTATAATAAATAGGAATTCACAGTTTGTCGGTGCTCTGCTAGCTAACCTTGGTACACTATAAAGAATTCACACACGCAAAATACAAATGATAAGAGGTGGCACACTAAATAATAATAATAATAAGTGGCAATATACAATGTATATAACAATAAGTAGTGATTTGCTCCCAGACAATGACAATGAAAAGAGGCGATTGACGCTTTTAGAATATAATATGAATACGACCGCTGCAAATAGAGCACATGGCTACAAAAAAAACAATAGTACCAGTTGTAAGACGATTCTCTTCGTGGCGATTCGTATCTACGAAATGAGACGTTCAACAATAACATCACCATGGCCCATGGGGTTTGGCTAATAAAAATACAAGCCAAAAAAAACACTTATAACATATTTTGGACATTTTTTTAACGCATCAGTTGTAGTTACATTATAGACTATTTTCGTGTTGTTTTTATAGTACTATATCCATGTTGGGTTACTCAGTTATAATTATAATAATAAGAAATTTACTAATTTATTAAAAATATGTGATACCGACAATAGTATTTAAATACCTACACCCACGATCCGGTGAATTGCGCCTAAATAAAAAAAGCGTGTAAAATCCGCATTTGAGAGTCTAAAACTATCAACGGTGTAAGTTAACACCCGACTGGACATAGGTTACCTAACCGACTGGATAGTGACATACTGACATAGTGTACTTTGTAATAAAATAAGTTCCTAATAATATTAGGTATACTTATAATATTATGATCCATACGGACCAAACTACAATATATTTACATGTGTGTCATTTAGTATAAAATGTATAATATTTTTATTATATCGCAGTTATCTGTGATGTGCGTCCCTAAACGACGACCTTAAGTTTCCATACGGCGTACCGGAAAAAAGGAGTTGAACCATATTGTTTATTTTAATAGGTATTACATTATATTGTTACCGGGCGCCAGATGGTTACCGCGATAACATTATTGTGAAATATAAAGAATGTCGTACAGTATTCGTTGCACAGTTCCAATAGTAATAATAATAATAATAATAATAGGTATACCTATACAGTATACACTATATATATATTATGGCACTCGCTGTATGTGGGTGGCATTGCACGCCGGGAGAATTATTTAGAGTGAAAAATGTCTCAGGCTCTGGTATACATCGATAAATTGTGTGATGAATTATCCGGAAAAAGGAATGTCGTGTAAAATCAATTAAAACCGAACATTTCATGCGTTTCTGGAAATCTAAAAACTAACATTATAATCGTATTATCGCCACTTGGAGACACAGACTCGTCTTGACATTTATGCGTATACTTATAATATTATCTTATGTTTATCTTCCGCAAATAAATATGGTAGTTTTTATTGTTACGATGTAATTGAGTACCTAGGTAATTGTGTAGGTAATTACAAAACTTATATCGATGCACATTATGCTCGCGATTTCTAAATAATTTTCAAGCGAAAATACTTTTGAAAGAGAAATCGTATCCACTGACGAGTAGCCAAATTTTCAGCGGGACCTGAAGACAAAATAATATGTAATAGGTATATTATTAGTGTACGTAGAATGGACCACGCGGTTTTCGCCTTTCTCCGCAGCCTGGAAAACACACAGTCCTTCTCTCTTTTTAGCTATATATAACTATATAACTTTATATATATATTTACTTAAGTTATCATAACAACTGCATGAAAAATAAAAATACATAGATTTTAAATAAACTATAGACTTTCAAGCTTTGTATGTAATATTTACCTACTCTAAAACCAGTCCAACGATAAAATAAATAAAAATGTAACAGTACTTGGCAAATAAAATGTTTGAAATAAATCAAAAATCGTATTAAATGAACACATAATACTCAACAAATTATTTTACAATCTATATTGTTGTAAAAATGAGTCATTTTTCAGAGATTTCAGCTGGCAGAAAGTTTGTAGTTTATTTCCAAAAATAGGCCTGGTATTTGGAGGTATCCGCCATTTAGAGATGTCTGTTAGGGGAGTTTTCACTGTAATATACAATATTAGTTAATGCTGACTATCGATAAGAACTATAAGAAGAGTTTAGGTATCTTTAGGTACTTTTACAATATATATTATATACCATAATATGTATTGGGTATAAGAAATATTTAAATAATTTATTTTCACAGCTATTTAAATGAAATGGGCAAATTTGATCACATGGTGTTACAATTTTCTGATCCAACCCTGCTGATATAATAAGATATATATTGATCCAATCGTATTTAATGTTGTTTTATATTCCTTTTTATAACCCACCTGATCGCTTTTGAAATTCACTGAATGTTACATCTAACAGTTTGTATTTTTTTATTATTATTATCTGCGCTAAACATTTTTTGTTCTTATGCTCTTTCAATAATTAATTTTAAATATCCCGAATTTTACTTGACCTTTTGGATGTTATTTTCGATACTTATTCCAAACACAAATAACGTGCCTCTCTTTATAATATTATTATACGTACAGACCAAACTACAATGTATAATATTATACTATTATATTAAAGTAATCCGTATAGAGTAGTGTAAAAGCACTTACTTAATTCAAATGAATAAAAAAAACCTCGAACAAGTCAATCTTAAATACATGACTATTTCAATAATAATCGTTAGTTTAATATCCCAAAAAGCACGTAGACAAACTGTACTAAAATATCAGAAAGTGGACTTGGAAGCAGATTCATAGCATTATATAATTATTTAGCCGTAGGAAAATCTTGACGAGGTTTCAACTTTCTTCTTTAACATGTTATTCACGTTGTATACGTTTCAGACAGTTTCAGTAGAATCTATCGATCCGGTGCTTTAACCTCCGTGGCGTTTCCAAGGTAACCGATGAACTTATCGTTGCCGTTTGGCCACCAGCGCCATTTTTGCCCTTGTGAATAAACTCTCAATCGGCGGTGAATATAAGCAGCATTTTCTGCTGCGTAGTGTCGAAATGAATAGAGTGAAATGTAATAAGTGGTATTTTTTTTAAATTAATTTTTCTTACTGTGGTATTAATACCTAATAGTAAAATAAATTACACAATAATTCGTACAATTTACATAAATAGTACCTAATACTAATACAGGCTAGCAGGCCGTCTTGGCTCGAAATCATTTTTCGTAGGTATACAATGATTATTGAGTTCTAACTTCCACATCCATTATTACTGTTATTTGATATAGAAACTTAATGTACCTACATCAAAGCGTTGCCCACTTTTCAATAATATAAAGCGGTAGGTAGCACAAGGTAATAATTAATAAACGTAATAATCGTATACAACTCCTATAAAAAAATTATAGTTTAATCAACCTACTGTAATTTGACGACTTTGGTTTTCTACCCGAAACTATAGTTATTAAGTATAGGTACCATTACAATATCGGCGACAAGAACATCGTCCGGAGGAAAGTCCTGCAGCAACTGTTGTGCGTTCCTAGGACATTTCGTCATGCGGTCCAGGACATAGGCATACTTGGTCTCAACGAGCAGGACGAGAGAACAGCAGAGGTTTACCAATTGACGGGAAGCTGCCCTGGCTATATGCAGCGTATCCACACTGGTGGGTGCTTGCGACAACGGGTCGCGAAGAAGAATATCAAACGGGATGGCTTTTGGCTAACTGGTTCTAAGTATGTAATTTTTAAGAGTCATATTTAGGGCGATCGAAATTCATGTTATTAGGGCATTTTCAGGGAAGGACGACCGCTGCAACTCGACCTCAACTCAACACAGAACGAGACAGAAGGCGAGCGGCTGGTAGAAACACCGGCTCGTGAAGACGATGAAAAAGGAGAAAAGAAGACACCAGGTCTTAAACCATGTTTTGAAAGAATGAAAATATGTAACGACGCTGTTGTCTCTTGTCGAGCTGCGTTAAAAAACGTAGAACACCCACAGTGTTTTCGTGACGGTCTCCGTCCAGAAGAGACCACGGTTTTCTAATAGATAACCGAGAGTAGACAACCGTGGGAGAGACAATTATGTATGTATAATATTTTTATTTGCAAAATAAACGATGACCACGTCGCGGAAATAACTCAAAATCTGTTCCCGTGGCGTGGTCGGTTCCAAAACGAAAAAAAAGGTATTATTACGATAGTTCAATATTATTAAATAGAGCGATTCGGCACCATACCAGTTTTCGAATTGGTGTACAGTAGATTAATATACAAACGAACATAATTATGACAGTTATATTAAGCTTTTGATTGTTCTTATTATACGGTAAAACTTCGCAGATTGCGGGCTGTCATGGCTCAAGCGAAGACAATTATTGAACAATTAACAATATTATTTCGTCACTCGTCATGCTATGCTTTTATAAATTCTCATAATAGGCAACTACGCAACGTCGCGTGAAATAAAATATATAGACAAAAACAAACTGTTTAGATGTTTATAATGGTTGTTTAATTTTTTTGTTTTGTTTAATGGTTTTAATTTTTAAATGAAACAATCCAGCTTTTTTTTTTAAATGATTAATTTTCTTTTACTTGACAGTTGACATTTTTACCTATTATATAACATAATATCAATATATAATTACGTCAGCATTACATCTTCAATGTGACATATAATATACCCTATTTTAATAGTGTTAAATTAAACATTTTAATCACTATCTGTATTATTTATTTATGACTAACTTTGAAATGTGTAGTTAATATTGTTCAAAACTGAGAGTATAGGGTTGATGATTGATATCTGATAAACTCTACAACAACATGAAAATATCGAGTTTCTTTTATATTGTGTATAATTTGTACAATTAGCTTTAAAGCTCCACAGGAGTAATATATTTTGATATTTTCAATAAATGTTTTTACACACGCTGAAAAACTACATAACGTGCAGTTACCAATAGGTCACCACTTATTAATATTAAAGGATAATCAAATTGTCAAACATAAGTAGTTCAGCAGTATAGATTTATTGTTCTTCAATGAGTATAAAATTAAAATTATCTTATTTTAGATTGCTGTGTAGTATTAATCATTAAGTATTTATATCAATGGAATACGCAGGATTTTATATATGATTACTGGCAGTTTAATAAATTATTTTTATTGATTGCTCAACACATTGAAAAACGTAAGAGAGTCTGGAAGTTTTTTTATTCTTTTTATTGTATAAATAGCATTAAACATAACATAATAATTAGAAAAAACCTTCTAATTAATGTTCGGAGAATGTACCCAAGGCCATTGTAATATTACAATTAATTAAAATTGAATTATGAAATTTTAATTAAATTTCTGGATTACCTAAGTCATATGATGTGATACTCTTTGATTTCCAACATTTTTCTGTAGTGAGAGAACCCCATAGTGTAAAATTACCTATTATTTTTATTTTTACACTTATATAATTGTTGGAAATTAAAAATAGTTATACAACATATTATTTCAGTATACTTGAAATAGTTATATGTATAACCATATAAACTAGTATATGTAAAATAAATATTTATAACAATGTCAGTGGGTCCAGTGTTCCTGGGTCCCCCCGTAAATCCCCTACTATAGGTACCACTCAAATACAAACATGAACGGCGTTAAAAAAAAACTTACAATCTCAAACGGCCTTTAAGTGTGTTAGTGTCACAATCAGTGTGCTTGTATTAACTGCTAAAATAGACAATCTATGTTGTACAAAAACGATCATAGGTAATCTACGTCATAATTTATTCGTAGAATATAACTATTACAAATTATGCAACCATATTTTTTTTCTGTAGGTACCTACTTATTATATAATTTACATATAATAAAACTACCCATAGTAAATAACATTATGTTATAATAAAACAAGGTTCATTAGTAGGAAATCATCAACCTGAGGCAGTCACTGTTGTGGTAGGTAAGTATTATAATATGTGTAATTATTTTATTATTTTATATTTTCAGTAAATTCGAAATTATAGCTATATAATTAATATTTGTGGTGGACAATTAATTTATAAGTAAGTATTGTCTATAAGTACTTCTATACCTATAGTATTTAATAACATTGTTTTTACTCTAGTTGTTATTTAAATTATCAACTGATTATAACAACTTAACTGAAAACTGATTCGATCACTAATGAAAGGTGATATTAAACATATTTTTTTTAAAACTGATCTAGAGTGGTGGTGTGAGGTTTTTGAACATTAAAAAAGACGTTGAATAAAATAATGTTGGAAAACACTGATTTACTTGTACATACATGGTGGACATGCATGCCGCATGTTCACATAGCTACATTAGTATTTTTGTTTATTAAAACGGCTAATGTATTTACTATATTGTATGGGTAAACTGCGTCCCCAAAAAAGGTTAGTTATACACTATAGTATACTAGTATACTAAATACTTATCTAAATGGTGGCCAGTACAATTTTTAAATTGACCCACCTTCGTAAATAATGATGGGTGACAATCCAAAACGTACTATAGCCATTCTTAACGGAGTTGAGTTAGAAATCAAATTATATGTACTTAAAACATATAGCTAGGAATCGATGGGTGCCTCAGAACAAATGAAAAAACTATTATTATTGGTATAAATCATTATAATAAACATAACAGTTAGACCAATAAGTACTATTTTTAATGAATTAATCTTTGTAAATTAAAGAATTTGAACATTCTCCAAAACGCACTATTGCCAATCTTTTTTAGAAAAGGTATTATCCCCACGTTACAGCAAAACTCACTATTACTGGGGCTAAAATAAATGGGGGGGAGGTAATGGGGACATTTTCCCGGGCTGCAAAATATTGATCTATTTAAATTCTAAATATTTATAAAAGCCAATCGTGCCTAAACATAGTTATCACTAGTATTTATCTATATTAGACTTATTCAAAATACCATTTTTTTTTTTGCCTCTCGCCCATTGTCATATGAAGAATTTTTTTTAAATGTCATCGATCATTTCTATTTTCTATAAAATCAACCTGTGATCGCCGCTCATTATATTGCAACCATTATAACTTTTTAATTTTTAAGATAAAGACTTTCTTTATGGCTCATTTTAAAAATTATTGCAAAAAAGGTGTTTGTATTCAAAAAATGTTTGTAGATCAAATAACAATGTATATGGTATAGACCAAGGATGAGCAACTGGCGACCCGCATCCGCCCCTCGTGCCATTTTTATTTGGCCTGAGGTACATTTTCAAATTACATTATTAACAAAATAAATGCTAAATAAAATGTATATTTTGAATGACCCCCTTGTTTTTTGCTTTCTATGCTGAAGATCGCTAGATTTTAATTTTCTAAAAATTGGCCCTCTAATAACTTTGAGTTGCCCATCCCTGGTAAAGTCTATACTTTCTAGTGTGCTTATATAGTATACAGAAATAATATTGATAAAAATGCATCAACAAAAACAAAATACCGCAACAGACTTGATATGATCATACAACTTTAATTGATGAAGCCCAATATTAAGAATATTTGTAATTATAAAAAGCAATTTCTCTCATCTCATTAAATTTTTTTATTATTTTCTACGTAGATACCCACTATTTCTATTTTTAAATATTTTTTTAAATTAAATACAGTAGGTATAGGTGCACTTTATTATTATATTTTTTATTGTGTGTTTGAGTGTTTGAATTTAAAATGTTAACGATATTGAATATTCAACAGTAAATTAACAAACTAACATTAATCGATTTTTGATATTTTGTTGGAATATTCAAAAACAAATAAGTTCGTTATCATCACTAAATCCCATGAAAGACACGGGGTCCCTAAAATGGTGGGTTATCGGTCAGCTGTCCTTTTTGCTCTGCCCTTCCACCGGCACTTAGTACTACGTAATATTATTTTCTAAGCTAAATCTTGATTGTAGCATGTACAATTAGGCTTGATGGAAAAAGCTTGATGATTTCATATAATGGAATATCAATGTGATAAAACACCTACTTAAAGTTTTTAGTTTATATTTTTGCATAATTTGAAATGTTAGGTTTTAAAAAACATATTTTTTATTATAAGAGTATATTTTAAATTTTTAGTACATATTTTGAGAGTTTGTCAAAAATCAAGCACTTCGGTAAATATTTATAATGAATCAAGGTCAAAAATTATATTAAATTCGAATAAAGAATGAGATCAGTATAGGCTGTAATATTGCTATTATTATACATATAGATACAATATTGTACCTAGAAAATAGAACAAATTAGGTACCTAAAATAGTAAAAAATAATTAATATAAATAAAATTATCAAAGAAAAAATTGTATTTTATTTTTAGCTCATAATTAATCATAATGTGTGCTATTAATAAAATATTCATAGAAAAAATGTACCTAATTTTTCAGTGTAATATGGGTGGGTAATTTTATTGAATGGTATTTTTGATGATTTTTTAGTGCATTTAAGTTTTTGTATTGTCCTTAATTTCCCATAAAATAACTTTTCGATAGTATTTTTCCAATTAATTCACAAAATACCAAGGGGAGGCATTGTCCCCTTAAATTGTAGAGAGGGAACCTTTCCCCCTCCCTATGACCTCAATGTATACAGTACAGTATAAAAAATAACCTACCACATTTTGACCTGACACGGTTAACGGTAAAAACAAATAGCAGTCGAAGTACACTATCTCCCTCACTTAAAATTAAATCGGTTACCTACGTGCTGTTTCCGACGTTGCCATTTCCAACGCTAGTATTGTTACCAACAAGGTTCATTTTACCACAGAGTATTGACCTATACCTATTGATACTGAGTAATATCCGATATGTACAATTTTGGAAAAAACTTGAAACATACGGATAAGACTGCCTACCTACCTAATATTTTAATAATTATGTGCTTTGTAATGTCAAAAAATACTCAAGGGGCGATTTAAAAAAAACATATATTATTAAATGTTTTTAGTGTATTATATAGCAACCATAGTATAAACACACCTAATATAATATTGTATCCAATACAATTTATAATGTACAAACAAAAAAAATCCGGAGAAGTCGGTTTGCTGTGTAGAAGGTTTCCAGGGTATCTCATCTTTAAGACTTCATCGGCACTGTAATGAATTTTCAGTAGGAGTATTTTTTTTCCTGATGTCTTATTTTTAGTAAAATTCTAATATCTAAATAATATCATTTTCGACATTATAGGTAGTACCTAGATGTCAGTAAACCGATATAGGAAACATCACGTTATTAATAAATATGTAGACTATACATAATTTTATATTACCTACTAAATAAATATTTATTTATGTTAAAAATATTTCCGTCTTAGATACTTTTGAAACCTTACATTTTATTTAACAAATGTTGATAGTTGAATTATTTATTTTTATACTATTCAAGTATTGACAACAGGTCATCTAGTATAATATAAAATTTATTAATATCATTATTAAGAAATTTGACGAATTACATAAATATTTAAACAATTTAGTTTTCTTAATTTATATTCTGTAATGAATACATAATAATATTAGATATTATAATAACATACATTTAAAAAAAAATACATAGAAGATGCTATAGGTACTAATCAATTCGACAAAATATAAATTTAGTAATTTACTACCCAGTGTTGTCATACAGTTCTTGTATAACAATTATTATTGATGGCCCTTATGACCTTGTTTTTATTGATGAAAACCTGCATGAATACCCAATCTAAATTTATGGGCAATGTAATCTATGTGTTTACGAAATCCGTGATGATCAATAATTCCATGCTTATGGTCAGTGTGATCTTTCTCCTTATGGTCTGGGTGATCACAGTCTTCATGTTTGTGGCCTTTGGTCACCTTATGGTCACCTTGTTCATGGCTCAAGTGAGTTTCGAAATCTTCATCAAATTTCTCTCCTCCGTGATAACCGTGAGTACTCATGCATTGTTGTATTAACACAATTGCCAATAAAATTAATACAATCTAAACAAAATTAATCATTTACAAATTTATTTTATGATCTTTCATCTAAAGAAATGTTAGCAATAAGAATTTAGTAAAAATATCATTCATTATTAACATAATATTGTATTCAATGCCTAACATATTTTAAAGTTTTTTTTAAACATATTTATATTATGTTAATTTAATGAATATGAACAAAACTTAAATATATTATTGTCTCATTTATAATAAGTGTTAATCAGTAGAATTGAATGATATTATATTTTATTAATAATATAATTAAAACATTTAAAAAATCACTGTTTCACTTGGCTGAGCAAGTCCACAATTTTTTTTAAAATTTGTTAAGATACGTAAAATATAAAAATTTAAGTTAATTTAAATTAAGCAAATTAAAAGTTATTTTTATTTTTTGAACTCCATAAACTTGCAATTTTCACAAGTTAAATTGAAGAAAAAGTTACATTACTAACTTAAAAAAATCAGTTAAATTTAGTTTAACTAGACAGGTATTTATAATCCACGCCTAAGCACAATTAGCAAATTTGATAACAGTATAGGTGAACGAAAATCAAAAATTTATATCTAGTAAAATAGCTCATCTACGAGAGGCAGAAGAACATAAGAGTAATATTGGCCTTCAATGATAGAACCCTACTAACAGTATTTATTAATTTCTAAGCCTAATTTTTTAAAAGATCGCGGGTCATGGCATTTACTTTTTTTTTTAAATATTGAACTGGTCCATTTGGTATTGTTACTGTTCGAAGATAGTTAATGTATTTGAATGAAATTGTAATTCTCTAAAGCAGTTTATATTAAACTGTATTTTTACACGTAATCTCGATCCCTATTAAAATACAGAAATAGTGAATTCAGCACTAGGACAGTAAAAAATGTAGTATTTGTAATTTACATACGTAGGTGCCTATATCTAATACATAAACATGATTTAAATTATTTAAATTTTATTTTTTAAATCTATGGGATTTATTTGAGAAGAAATTTAACTTAACATGACTATACAATTATTAATATACAATTATTTGATGACTGATTAGCAAAGCCTGAATAAGTCTATGATATTTTAAATTGAGTTAAGCTAAGTTGGTAAAAAAAATTTTAAAAATTTGTTCTCCTATTTTTTTAAATTTAATTAAATTAATGGTTGTATGGAGAATTCAATTAACTTATTGATTTCAGTGAAGTAATTTTTTTTTAAAGTATATATACAATTACGACCAAAATATTTTATTCTATTATGTTCTTGAGAATAGTAAATTCGTACTTATATTATATTAGTATTAATTTTTATAAAGACACCATATCATGCATTATTAATATTACTATTATTCATGGTGTGGTTTTTTATGTATGTATTTAGTTTATTTATTTTTATTGAACAGCTCTAGTTAAATTAACAAGAATAAAATTTGATTACATTTTTAATTTCCTAATTTCCGATTTTAATAAAATATGTTTATGCAATATCTATGCTTAATCAATAATAATTTTATAATATTTATTATTCAATTGTTTGTAAGTCAACATAACTTGGATTTGATTAAAAGTTACTAGTTATTTATTATGAGTTTATATAAATAAAAATCAATCAAGTTAAAATAGTAAAGTTAAGTGCTTAAAATTAACCAGGCTTGGTGATTAGTATACTACAAATCGTGGAGAATTATTTTACGAGTTAGTTTAGAAGTTACTTTAAACGCTTAATAAATTGTTAATTTGCATATTGTTAAACAATAGACTGTTAAAATATATAAAAAAGAATTATTGAAAATTATTAATTTTTTAAACTATCATTAGTTAGTTTATTTTGTTTTGAATATGTGTATACTTGCCGAAAATTTCATGATGTTGAGTAGAAATGAATACCTTCAACGAAAAAAATCTAAGAAGTAACCAGTATTATTACAACTCTTTCTGAAAACTGTGAATAAAATGTCAGAATTACTCTATTTAAATACAGTGTTTGGAGTGATAAAAAATTATCTATACAATTATTGCGTTGATAAAAAATGAAAGGTGAACCTCTATATTTATTATTTTTCGTGATTGGTTTTAATGAATTAGTTTAAATTTTTCTATACCTAATCTCACAATACAGGATGTAACAGAAACATCCAACATATTAAAAATGTATACTAGTTAAACGTATATGAAAACAATAAATTATGAAAATTATAAAGATAATAAATAATTTTAAAGTTTACTTGTGTCTGAAAATTCCTAAAATTAAGATTTTGGGAAAGTTATGTTTTTAAAAAAATTATTGCAAAATAATTTTGGCATTTTAAAAAACTTTAAAAAATAAGATACCTATCATAAATAAAAGTTTTTAAAATCAACATTTTTCTAAAAAAAAGTAGAATTACAAATTAGGTCCCACCCTTCCTACGATGGGAGTTTATTTATTTTTATTAAATTACTTTACGAACAATAAAATAGGGAATTTCTAATTCCACAAAATGTGGATGAAAAAAACTCACATTTTCGAAAAAAGTTCAACCCGATTTTCCATAGAATGATTTTTTTATTTTGTTGAAATTAAAAAAAGGACGATTTTAGATACTTAAAATTTACACCAAATGTTTATTTTGTCTTTTTCTATAGGTACATGGAAAAAATTTCAAAATATTTTGACTAGTGCTATTTACAAACATTTGGAATATAATTTTTTCTATAAGTGTCAATAAAATCTTATTAGCTTGATTAAAAAGTCTGAAAATTTAATACAAGATGACTAGTGAAGAGCCTTGTAAGAACTTCATAGTAAAAAAAAAGGTTGTAAATTGAAATGATGATTGTTTTGAGACAATATTTATTAAAATCGGTATGTTACAAAAATATTATTCTTTATCACTTTTGTAATAAATTATTTTACTCTAAAATTACTCAGAAACATTATTTTTAGAAAATGTGTTTCGTTTATGTTGCGTGTGGGTCAGAGACAGAAAACACACAGTGCGCTGATATTAATATATTATTATCTTCTTAATGCACTAAAAAGAAGGTAGCTTTTTTATCATCAACACGGATATTCGAGACATGGTTAATCGAAGTTTCGCTGTAGTTAAATAGAATTATAATATGTGTATGATGTATTAATATATATTGTATTATTATATAATATAGAGATGCAGATTTGTCGTGAACGACGACCGTCGATGCCTCTCCACCATGGTCTTTTTTTTCAATAGATGTATTTAATATTTTTTATAGTTTATTTAAAATCATGGTATATAATACTACATCTCGTATACAATTTTATAGTTGTTATATAATAGTTTATAATCTACAGATAATTGGTTTGACCGATGACCGTTTTCACTAATAATCATCTTCGTAAAAAATAATTTCCCTATTACAAAACATTACTAACGCCTTATTATTAAAAAATACCATTATCTAAGTACTTAAATCGTTGATATTTTGTAGTGATCCTTTTTGGTGAAGTGTTTTTGTCTAAAGAGGATTGCAGGTCATCATGCAGGTATTTGTCTAAGACACGCCCTACATAGGAATTTATAAAATAGGTTTTATTTCCAACTTATAGGTCGATCTAGTGAAGAAAAGAGAATTCATAAATCATATTTGTATGTGTCGTCTATACTATAGACATCGAGTTTCCCACAATTTTTGATTTTAACTCCTAAATCGGGGAACAAATATACTAAAACAGTGGAAATTTAAAAAACTGTCGTATTTTAAATGTTTGGAAAAAAATACTAAATAAACAACGGGAAAGTCGATATCAACAGTGCTCTATATGTGCGTTAAACAAAGACAGCATCACCTCTGAAAAAATCAGTTTCAGTGCAGTTCGATATAGTTGATTTTTCTTCCATTGTTTGTCGATCTGGTCAACTATATCTATTTTTTTAATAGTTTTTATCATAGAAATATTTCTCACTAAATTGTAGAAATACAGTGATGTGTTCATTCCATGAATATTACACGACACTCATCAAATATTTCTATTTACCTCCCCTCCCATGAAATAAGCTTCAGATCTATTATTAAATTATTAGAAATAGATACTCAAAATAATATTAAGTGCATATAATATTTCAATTTATATCGCTCGAACAACTGATTTATTGTTATTCAATAATTTTCTACATCGATTTCCACTATAAAGGTAACTCGGAAACTGTGCACCATCCTCAGAGTGAAAATCTACATTAAAATGTTTACGAATGTTCGAGCGAATGTATCAAAACAATGTAATGTAGCCCTGCGCACTGTGGCTCAATATGTATGGTATATAGTATTATTATATTATGTAGGTCGCTGTTGTGTCTTAATAATATTAATATGATAAAATGTATCTTTTAAACTTTGTCGAAGAACATAATAAATATTATATTGAAATAAATTCCTATTTCTCCGGGCACATCGTAATATCGTATATTATACCCATAATAATATTATTATATAGATACCAATACCAGTCCGAGAATTTCGTTATGTTAGTAGTTTGTTATACATATATATTATTTTTTTATACCCGTAGTGACTGAGTGTGCAAGTCTTGCACACTCCACACAAGTCACAACCATAATATTAATGTTATTATTATTATTTTTATTATATCACGTAGTCGAGAGTCTCTCGCCGCTTTCGTTGTTTATAAACCAGTTTTCTGGCGGTTACCGTTGAAATTCTTCGACCGGTTGTGTGGCACTACCTACAAAATATATAATATTTACTTACCCATTATAGGAGAGGGACGCTTTAGAAGGTCAACCAGTCGGTCGTGGATCGCTGCACCGGCCACAAAAATATTGTTGTAAGTGCAGACTGCAGATGCCAGATAGGTACCTACTACCTATAATATTATTAACGACTATAGTGTAGGTACAAGCCTACAACTTAAAATGATGTTATAGCAGTGGTTCCTAACCTTTTTGATACTACGGACCACTATGAGAACTTTCGATACGTCACGGACAACCTCAATTGTATACCTTATTTTTCTTACAAATAAGAATCAATTTTTTTTCACATATTTTAGAATTTTGATAATTATTACATGAATGAGACGCTTTTAATAACATGGGTTTCACTATGTAATATAAATTTATAAATAAACGACGTACTATATACGATTGTCAATAATTAGTGTCATGCCTCAAAGGAAAATGAAATTATTAAATAATTTTTACATTTTGTAAGTATGGTTCGCGGACCACCAGACAATGTCTCGCGGACAACTAGAGGTCCTCGGACCATAGGTTGGGAACCTATGTGTTATAGTATAATACAGTTTCGGGCCCGGCAGACATTCCATTTCACAATTTCACGCCGTATAAGTCGCATCAATACTTTATTTTCGTCCTCCCAAAAAATGCTACAATGATACGTATTGAGATGCATTCGCTTCAAGGGGTGAGTCTAACGATAAAAAAAAACTGTCAACGGCGTAGCCACACCACATGTAGTTATTAATTATAAAATATTATATAACTTATAAGTTAGTAAAGCATATTTTATAATGTTTATCAAAATCATAACCATATAAAATCTTGTAATTTGAAGGTAGGTATTGTATTTGAAACTTATCCATCGATGAATCCCACCCACCTCCCGCCAAAACCTTGCAGAGAATAAGTATATTTAAGTGGGACGTCGAGTGGGAGGGGGAGAGGGGAGCAATGAATATCAAGAATTTTGTTTAACATTTTTATTCCCGCCTCCCCACCTTGGAGGGCTTTCAGTGAAATATTCGTTGATATTATACAATGAGCTCTGCAATATTTACTCGTTATAGCTATAAATATTATTACGCAATAGGTGCGTACATTCTTTTTTGTTTTAGTTTCATTGTTTTAGTCTTCATAAGACGAAATATTTATGTTTATTTTATACCTTATACTGTTTAAGTTGGTACTGAGCGTCACGGCGGTGGACGATTTTAACGGTATAATATTATATACCTATATAGTGTAGGTAGTAGTTACCTATTATGTAGCATGTATAGGTGGCTTGATGGCTATAGACACAAAGACCGACCGACAAAGAATTGGTGCATTGTCCTCAGCTGTTTTATACTTCCATTCTCTTTTTGTTTTAGATCGACTGTTTGAGAATTATTTGCTTCACATACAAGTGGAACGCATTTCATTGTTATGATAAAAAACTGTAATGGATTCTACTTATTATTTTTAAATCGATAGTTAATTTAATTTTAGTTTTCTGCAGTTTATTTGAAAATAAGTGAATAGATATTTTGATATTATGTGAATTTTTATTTTTATAACGACTACTTGTACCTACACTGTACATTTTAAACATTAATAATATGTATGATTGAAAATATAATTATCAAATTATTTAATTTTGATCCAAAATTACAATTTATTAGAAAAATATACTATTTAATATTCACGAAAATATTATTAAAGTACCCATTTAAAAAAAATATTCAATAATATTCTATAAGTATATTTTATGATAGTGTGATTAAAGTCATTTATTTTACTATTAGGTATTATGAATTATATTAGGTTAAATTAATTTAAAATGTCATTGTGTGAATACAATATAATTATATTATACTCTAATAACCGCTAATAATATTTTTAAATTACAACAAAATAATTAAAACCATTATTTTTAAGGTTATAACATATAACTTCATCCAAATTTGAATTTAAAAAGTATGTAAAAAATAACCATATTTTCGAATTTCAAATGTCTATATACAGCTCAAAATGAGTCAAAATATTTTGAAAATGATAAAACGCACAACATTTAATGAAAAGTTCAAGTACCTGCGGTTAATAGTTTTCGAGTTACCTACAACAAAATAAAAAAATCGTTTCATGATTTGTTAGTTTAAAGATTATGAGTATCCAATGTTTAATTTATTTGACTTTCTAATAAACTTTTCACTTTTGTTAATTGTTAGACAACTTATGGGGAATTTTGAATTACATTTTCAAATCTTACATGTATGTACAATATTTTTATGATTTTTTGGACCACCATATTTTCCAAATGTTCCTTATATTTATGAGTTTTGTCAATATTCTACCTTCAGACGCTCATAAAAAATCATGTGGATTTAATCTCAGATTTAAATTTTCATCATCAGCAACATACGAACAATTTTGTATTACATTTTCAAGTTTTTGATAAATTGAAAAAACTTTTATCGACAATAATTAAAAAAAAAAAATTAAAATCAACATTTTCGTATGCAATAAATAGTACATAATTTTCAAAATATTAAGAACATATTTTAGTGTACAGAAATGCCCCCCAATAAAAAAGAAAATTCCTTTAGTATTTAATACTAAACATCATTCAGTACAAAATTTCATTTATCTACATTTTTTTTGAGAGTAACTAAAATCGATTTTTTCACAAACTGGTTTTACATAAAAAAACTCAGTTTTTCTTAATTTGTTGTTTTTCAACACTTTTTTTAAAACTATTGATAATTCTTACATTTGATCCCTCAAAGTACTAACCAGATTCACCCTCCTACCAAAAAACGATGCTGAAATAGAAAATCGTAGCATTTCTACTGTACCGAAAGGTGATGTTAGACATAAACACACGCACATCAATACATCATTGTGTAAAATCAATAAATTCATCACTAAAAATCTAAAATAGTTTTAAAACTTTAAAATGTTTTTAATTTTGACTCAGAGGATTAAATTAGACTTCATAATAACTAAAAATATGTATTTGAAGTTATTATCGTAGTAAAACTAAAGTCAGTACTCAGTACGTTGGAACGCTTATACTTATAAATCTATGCTCCTATCAAAAATTATACTGGTTATTCCCTAACAGTTTAACTTCAATGTCACACATAAAAGCTTAATGTGGTTTTAATAACAAACTTATTTCCAGTAAATAAAATGGTACTTTATTGTTCAAAAATTTAAAATTGCTAGGAATTTTTAATTATAAATGAAATAAAAATTGTGTAATTTAGACGAATATCCTGTATATTAGTACTCGATAACTTTACAATTCCAAAAGAAAATGTTCAGTGAATTTTTGATACATTTCAATTGAGGTAAGAAAAACGTGTTAAGAGCACTTATTAAGTATATTGTCTAGCTTTTTTTAAAAAAACTAAATTTTATTATCCACAAATTTAAAAACTAAAAACTTGAAAAACTTCAAATGTACTCTATATAAATACTACAAAAATTGCCATAATATTTTTAAACTTATACCTTATCTAGAAAATATGAAATGTTTGGTAAAAAATTAAAACAACTTAAGTCATTAATTTATAAATTACCTAGGCAACCAAAAAAATAAAATCGATTTTGTCGAAATCTGGTTTTGCCGTTTTCATCGAATATGAAAAACAATTTGATCCCCAAAAGTTCCTAGATCCAATTTTCTACCAAAAGCCAAGAATGGAAAATCGTTTCATTTTTTCAAGTATAAAACGTGTATTATATGCTCACAGAAAAAACATCAGACATCATCATTAAACTAAAATGGATTCACAGCTCCGCTTAGAATATAATATACAAAAGAGAAAATAATATCGGAGGATCTCTCAAAATTATCAAGACTATAATTAATGTAGTTGACTCACCAATAAAATAGTATCTTCTTATATTAGTACAAACAAGTTGTTATACAAATTCTAAGAACTAAGTATACAAATTTTAATTGTTTATCGTGCAGTTCGCATTAATAATTATAAACGAATATTATATTTTCATCTTTAAACAATATATCATACATTTCTATATGTTTTACAGAATTTACAATAAATTAAATATTAATTACATAATGACAATTTCTCAGAGGGCTATAAAAAATACACAAATACCTTAATACTTTATATTAAGTTTGTGTGTCTGCAGGAATATGTGCACGCATAATTGGCGCTATGTTAAACATTTATAAACTAATGTCCGTTGCTGCCGAGTTGTATTTACAGATCAATGAAAAAAAAAAATTTAATAATACAGAGATATTTACTACCTACACAATATTATAATATGAACATGACAGTCGAAAATGCTAGTGACGCAAAAAAAACTGCAACAAAACAATATTTAATTACAATTTGTACTTATATACCATCAAGTATACAGGATAATTCATTTAAAGTAAGACATTCATTCTAAAAAAGTCATAACTCATTATTGAAAAAGTATTGATGTTTTTGATAATATTATTTTTACATGATATGAAGTCGTTACATAACATTGTTTTAACTAACCATATTTTTAAATATTTTTAACTTTTTTTTGGAATACAACATACAGTTTTAATGTGCTATCCAAAACCAGATTTTTTTCTAAGAATTTCGATGTATTCAAATCGGAATGAGAGGAGTAGTGGAAAAACATTTTGCGGGGTAACCACGTAACGTTCAACTAAGGTAATCTAAACTTTAAATACTTATAACTCATAAGTCATAAACTACTAGTCCGAAATTAGATTTTTATGTATCCTTTATGTAATGCCAAGAAAAATATTCTTCTTTGGAGTTTCATGCAAACTGTATGTTGTCATTCAAAAAAGTAAAACCCTTAAGAAATATTAAGGATGAAAAATATGTTTAAAAAAAAATTTTAACAATTGAAAATAAAAACCTTATAAAAATATTTTTTCAGAACCTTTTTGAAATAATGAGTTTCTGACGATAATGAATCGCCCGATATACTACATATTATTATGTTTGATTGTGTGCGTGTATACAGTTTGTATTTAATAGGCACCTGCTAATGTATCACATGGGTTCGAAATAATGTACGACGAATGCGTATAATAATGTTCGCAGAAACGTGAGAGTGTAGTGCAGCTTGTGCGGTCCCATATAATCATATCGTCTGAAATGTATTATTAATATTTTTTGTACATTGATCATACATAATAATATTCTATAAATAGGTGCACATACATCGAAAACTATAATAATATGATGTTAACGTTTCACGACATTTGCACGCCGAACGACTTGCACAGCTCTTCGTAGATCACGTAGCCTATGGACGTGCAGGGCAGCATTTTAACGATACTGCCGGTGATTCCTCTGTAAAGGAGGAGGCCGCTGCGGAAGTTCTTGGCCGGAAACAGCCGCCGCCGGTTCCATTTTTCCGACTCTACCGTTGTTCCGTTCGAGCCACCTGCACAAACACTTTAACGATAATAAAAATTGATAAAATTATTTATTAATCCGTTTTATTTGTTTGTAGGAAAGAATATTTCAATCATATTTCATGTCTTGTCAGCTAGACGTGTGATAGCTACTCAAGCATGGATTAAAACCTAACCTGTAGGGTCGAAAGGGACCAATAAATATGGTTGTGTAGCAACCCGTGGGTAGGAAAAAAAGCACCAGAATTGTTCGTACCCCTGGCTGTATTATTTTGTAATTACTCGCTGTTAAGAAATATCATCAGTAAAATTATTACCATCGATTAATAATTTATAAGAACCTACGTAAATTACAAAATTAATGTATGATATTATTATTATTATTACTATCTCATTTCATTTAAAGTACAACATTAAAATGTTACCTTTTAAAATTTTAAAATAACACAATTTAATAATTTGAACATTTTGTTATTATGCTTTAGGTAATAGATAATACTATTACTTACATCATTACTTAGGTACAATAGGTAGGTAACACAGAAGACGGAACTAAAAATTAAAAATATATATATGTACTGATTTGTGAATATTATAAATATAATATGATACAATTTTACATTACTTAAATTAAATAAGTATTATAATTCAAACGTCGAAAATGATATGAATATGAATATTAAAAATATTAGGTAAATATGTTGATGTTTATAAGCCAAACAATTAAATTAATAAAAAATAAAGGAGTTTTCTTTGGAAATACCAGCTTTCATCAAATTAGAATAGAATCATTATTCTCCTATAAATAGATACTCAAATGACTTTTCTAGAAATTTGTATGAACCTACCAAATTATAAATCGATCCCGAACAAGAAGTTTGTAATTTATTTAACTTTAGGTACAACAGTTAATATGTCGATGGAAAAGGGTTTGGAAGATAGGTATGACTGATTTGTAAATATTCTAGTGCATAATTTATATAAGTTATTGATATTTTATAATTTTAAAAATGGTCAGTGTACAATACATATTAAAGATCTAATATTAATTTATTTTATACTTATAAAAAATAATTTTTAAGGACTATTATGTAGTGTTATCATTATTTTTAGTATCTATGACGATTTCAAGAAGTCAGAAATTACAGTTCTTATATTGATAAATACTTCAATAGTTTTGAAAAAAACATCCACTTCGTAATTTACAGAAAAAATGTTCGGTTGTTGTTTAAAAAATAGAAGTTTTTTCGTCACAAGACTAAAATAACTAAATGTTATAAAAATCTTTTATTATCCTAATAAGTATACTCTACAATCCAAAAAAATCAGAACTTGAATAAATTAATTATTATTAAAAAAAACCAACGGTTGTGAGCACGATTGGTAAATCAACCCTAGGTGTATAGTGAACCCCTATAAAATAACAATTATTTTTGTTGTTATTGTCTTCATACGGGAAAAATATAGAATAAATATTCTAAAAACAGGCGGCTGTTGAAAAACACTGTCTGGTGACGACATGGGAAATAGTAGTGCAGGTATATACTATTTTCACAGCAGAATATATTATTTTATTTATAATTTAGTTTGTCTTAAAATGTAATATTTTACACCATAACGCTATGTCCTACGTGAACGCGGTGAATTGGGCGAATGCGAACGAATTCCATTCTGACCAGCACTATTCGTTGCTCGAGAGAGCTATGAAATACAAACTGTTTTATTTTTCGCCACGTCAAACGTTTCACGTAGGACATGGTGTAAAAGTACAAAGACTCGCTTTTACATTTTAAGCATGTACTACAATATGAGCCCTTTACATACCCGGAAGGCCCCCCCCCTTTCCACCTTAGCAGGACCTTTACCTTGATGTGTACACATAAGTGCTCTGTGTACATAACATAATATTTGTTATACATATTATCTCACACTTATCGTGAAGAGCATTATGAGGAAAATAATAGTCTGCTGCTCAGTTATTTTATATATCTGACACATTTAATCAATGTTTTCCATTAAAATTGAGAAAATCAATACGTGATCACATTGAATCATTTTCTGTTACCTATATATTACATTATAGTATACCTATTTATATATTTTCATTGGAATAAAATTGTAAGTACAAACACAAGAGGACACGTTATATTATAAATCTGAATTCGGCTTATGACCTGCATTATACAACATTATAGCATCTGGCTCAAACGTCAAGATGAAAATCTAATCGGTTTGTTTTATATAGGTACGTAGGCTACGTACGTTCATCCAAGAATGCGGTATTTCGATTTGTAATTAGGTAGTGTGTGTATACCTAATAGCTACCCGTTTGTCCTTAGTAAACAACGTGTAATCGCAGGGGCCACGCGGAGTGTACCTACCTATAACAATATTAAATTTAATAGTGACGAATAAGCTCCATCGTGCATCGTCCCCTTTTCCCAAAGCGCTATCTTCAATTGCGTTTCACACTTGGCGGGTACGAAGTCAAGAGTGGGAGTAGAGAATGTTTTATGGTAGAGCGACGACGACGGTTCCACAGCTCTCTCTTCGAGCTGATTTCACCTGACACATTTCAGCTGCCGACACGCATGGCATTATTATTATAATAATATGTTTAGTAATTTTTATACTTGTAAACGGCCATACGGGCACCCATACGATTTCTCACCCCAAACTCACAAAAAAAAAAACAGACAATTTTGTCAATGTGTATAATTAGTATATTCACCTGCATTATAATAATATATCTATTGTACATTAACCTCCAGTCGGTTATCCGACGTGTAATATACTACGCAATGTAGGCACCGGCAAATAGTTGTGTTGTACAATACTGTTATTTTTTTACACAAAATTAGAAAATAGATACCTGCTGACGAGATAATACTACCTACATCGTTTGAAAACTGTTAAACATCAAACATAAAAATATATAATATATTAATTTTATATAGTTTACCTATTGTTTATGATTATGAGCGTAATATTTTTTATTAGAGCCGCTAACATCCCATATGACACTCTCGTATCTAAACTTTAAGCCCGTATAATGTAATCAACAAGTGTTGTAAATTGACCCTTTTCTAGAGAACTGTTCTGTTCTGCTCCAGAATTCTACACTAAAACTACTGATGGCTTTCATTTTATGTAAGTACAAGCAAATTGAAAAAAAAATCATTGGATATATTGTTATATTAAGAATGTAGTACCCTGTGTCAACATAATGTGTACCTAAACTGTTAAAAGTTAGAACATTCAGTATTATGTCATAGGACATAGAGTAATTCACAACAACTCGATTTCTCCTTCTTCGACCACAACTCGGTCGTCAAACCACTTATATATACAGTTCGGTGTACAGAATATCTAGAATCCACTATGCTTGACCTTGTACATTCCCGTGTGCTTTCATATTAATATATAGGCACTCCTCTACAGGCCTCTTGCCTAATATTTAAAACTTAAATCATGTAAGAGTACTATATGAATAACTAATGAGAACTCTGAACTAAAATATTAACATACATTTTTTTATACGAGTTGCTTATCTAGAATTGTAAAGTAACTTATCAGCAAACGATTTTATTTTATTTCGGAGTAAACCAACAAATACCTACTCATAAAATGTGATAATAAATGTTCAATATCGCTCTTGCATCAAGAGAGTAATAATTTTCATGATATTTACGATAAAGAAACGGCACGTGGCACCTTTGTCTATGTACAATGGGTGCCACGTGGAAAGCATTCTATACATTATAAATATTAAAATACATGTACAATATGAGCATAGTGTATACATAATGCATGTAAATCTATACATGCGTATAATGCACATAAATGATTTATTTTATACATATCAATATTTTCAACGGAAACCCGAATAATTTGAAATTTAAATTCTGACCCGATAAAAAGTATTTGTCTTGTAATTTTTTTGTTTCGTTTTGTGTATCCAAAACGGATGTTGATATTTGATTGTATAATATAAATATTTAATTTATTACTAGGTATCTAATAAATAATCAGTAACTATGAGAATAAAAGACGAGGGGCTATAATAAACAAAATTGTCACCGAGCAGAGTCACGTTAGTAGTAAGTTCCTTACCAAGTTCTTTTTTGAAAGAAACAAAATAACATAGGTACCAGCTACTATTATATAATACAGTATACGTATTATTCATAAACGTATGTATAAGTATTATACAATGTTGTACAATGTTGTTAAATAGTTATGGCTGTTGGAGTCCTAGCTTTTTATGAGAAGTAAATCAACAATGATGTATGGGTAGTGAATGTCATAATCACTCCATTTAATTAGTAGTAATTACTAATAATTTTGTTTTTTATGTATTAATGAAGAACGATCCCAGTTATACTAAGAACTGAACATCAAATTGTTTATTTAATATTATAAGCAGGTACTTCCCTACTTCCTATATCAAACATAATATAATTTTATTCTGCCATGGTGTTGTGCAGTGGCTGACCACAGTAACGTAAAAGTCCTGAGGTTACACTGCACCCGTCATCGCTAGCTCTCGAACTCCCGGACGGGTGACCACCCAGTTTTTCAGAGACAAAACATGGCACAAATAATTTTTTTTGGTTTATTATAGAAAAATGTTCAGTAAATCTATGAGGAGTATAATAAAGAATTTTAAATGTTTTTAAAAAACTCAAAAAGTTTTTGATTTTCTTTTTGTTTCTTAGTATATTATAAAAAAAATTTGTGCTGATAGTTTTGTTAGTTTTTTTGCTTTTGTAAATATTCTCAAGTGATTTTGTTAGTGCAAGTATTTAAGAGCTTTTTTCATAGCTTATTTTGATGATTATAAGTTCTATAAGTCCCGAACCCTGGTTGGCTGGATATAACTTATATTTTACAATATAATCATAAATTGAATGTAAATCGAATCATCATGAAACAGCAAACGTAAAAACACAGACAATAATTATAATTTTAAGTTAGATAGATAAATAAGTTTGACAATAGGTTTATTGAAATTTAGTACTAAAGCTAACAACACGAGGTTGGTTCTGCTAATCAAAAAGTGGCTATGATGTGCGTAGGTCGGAGAGAGAAAACAAATAGTGTGCTGACATCCCGCCAAACAAAGCTTACCTATAAGTATATAGCTACATATTTATTACTTATCTACAGAATAACATAATATATACTAGTATAATTAATTGAATATTATCTCTAAAAAATATTTAACACTAGTCTCATAATACGTACACACATTATTGACACATGCTCAGGTCTCTGCAATTAAGTATTTTTTAAATAATTTTTTTTTATTGCTCTCAAATCGGACTAAATAACTGTTCAAAGAGAAAATTATTATTTTTATATCCTTAAAGTATCAACTAAACGTAAAGTTTCACTAAAAACCACTCACATTTTAACTGCTTGTAAAGGAACATTAGATACAAAAAAAATATATCATTGTATAACCAATATAATATTTAATGTTCTGTCCGAATCTGTTTAAAAAAAGGCATTTTTGTAATTTGGCTTTACATTACAATACGTTCTTGTGCACGTGTACTGAAAAAAATAAAGTTTTTTACTTTAAAAAAATGTATTAATTTTATATTTTATCACAGGTACCGTTACAATTCATTTGAAACGCATTAAGAAAAAATAAATTTACCGTTAGTTGGATGCTGTTATTACCAAAATATTTTTAGTGAACATGCTGCTTTTTAATTGTGTATTTTTTTATTGCAATTCAATTAAATTTGTTATTCATAAGTATTTTCTTTTTTAGTGAACTATTGAAAATTTCAGTCAATAGATTTTACACCAACATCAAAAAATCACGAATTTCATCATTTTGAGAATATTAAAAGTAGTTACATTTGTATAAATTAAGATTATTAACATGGCATATGTAAAATATATATATACTAAATACAGTTTTATATTTGAATATCCTTAACTATATATATAAATCGATGTGAAAAGTATTTAAAGTTTTTCCAGAATTTTATTTAAAAAGTTATAAATATTAAAGTATATAATATTGGATTATATGTATAAGCAAGTACAGATTTATTTTAATAACGCATACCACATTATATATTAAACGAAATAAATTAGGCATTTTAATTTATTTTGCAAAGTGTTAAACCGTGATTCCGTGATTAAAATTCAAAAGCCTAAATAGGTATGTAAATTACGTTTTATACAAGGTCTAAGATAGATAGTCTATTAGTAATTAATGACTACCCATGGGTATACGCATGTCAGGCGTATATAGTTCCATGCAATATTCTTGTATTATTCATTTTGTATCACTACCATCACATAGAAAAACCTATCTATTTTCAAAATTTTTATCAAAAATAGGTATTGTCATCAATGGGTGGCTACGGCAATTTTAAAACAATTGTATGTTTTTATTTTAATGAACGTATTAACGGTGAACACTAAATATGTGATTACTTATCGTACATCTGAAATCATACCACAGAGTTTATCAAGTTGAAATTTTTTATGTTTTTCACAAATACCTTTGTTGGAAGTGTTCTGACATATGATATATGCAATATTTATTATACTCCATAACTTAAGTAAAAGTTTGAAATATTTTCGACTCATAACAAAACAATTTTATCAGATTAATATCCAGCAAATAGTTTCAATGAGAACAGTACTGGAGTTGTATTCACGCGTTTGTTTGTCATCCGCTACGCAATTAATGTAGCACAGAGGTGTCATGTTTGGCGCTATGAAGAACGTTCGATTGTATACAATACAATATTTATAAGTATACAGCATTTTCGTTAAGCATAATATCGCTATGAATATATTGTTCAGAAAAATATATATTTAACAAATCAATTAATATCCTTCGAAATTGTTTGGGCAATAAATTCAAACGCTATCAACAAGTCATATGAATAATTAACCATATTTCTAATTTGCAAAATTGTATGTATTATAGTACAGTATGGACTATATTTTGTAGATTTTTCTGTATAAATTATGACCTATATATATATACTCATATCTAGATTTTTTTTCATTTTATGTATAACAAACTTGTGTATTGAAGAGTAGGTACTTTACAATTTATATCATTCGATTAATCAGTTTAAAATTTATATAGTTACGTCATGTTATAATATATATACGTATAGGAAATTTAATGCTACCAATCAGGTTAGTTGTTATTAATAAACCCAAAGATTGTAGTAAACAATTATTGCAAGTAAAATTTTGGACCATATTCAAGTTTCCCGACTAATTATCTTATTTATGAGTTTCTCATGTTTCTATTTTAATTTTACAAGTAAAATATTAATAACAAATTCGACTATTACAGACCTTAAGTTGTTCCGCCTTTGTGAAATAAATAAAACTCACATTACAAATACAAGTTACAATCTGTATATACCAATATGGCAATATACCATTCTGTACCCACGTAAGTACTTATAAATCTATATTATTCATCAACACTTGGTTGAAGCTTTATAGGGTAGGCGTACCCACCTAACTATGCTTGTTTACTTCTTAGTACATTATTTTCATTGCCAATAGTAATTGGTAAGTAATTTTAACAATTTTTTTCAATAATACAATAAATATATACTTAATATTATAGCCGTATAGGTATTAACAATCCAGATTTCAAAAACTTGTTTGGATTTTCCTATATGTACCTACTAACAGTTTTACTTGCAGTTATACATTCAATTGTGTTGTTATTAGTTGTTATTTGATAAGACTAGTACATAATATCTTAATAAAACATAAATTATTAATCTAATCTTATATTTCATAATAATTAATAGAGAGAAAAAAAATTAAGTTATACTATATTATCGAATGAAGCAATAAAAACGAATCCGAGTAGTAACAGATCTTACTGTGTGTCGTAATAATGAATAATCTTTATGAAATAATCTCAGTTTTTTGTGTTCAATACAATTGTATTATACATATTATACAAACCGAAATATAATATAAAAAAACATTCTAACTACAAGGTCAAAGTATAAACCAACGAGGAAAAAATAAATCATTAAAAAAAATACATGAAGATAACATAAAAGTATAAAACCTACGATAACGAATATTATTGTAAAATTCGGTTTCCGGTGCCTACCCGAGAAGCTCAATAAGCGTGTACACAAACTACAAAATATTATATATAGCGAACACTGAACCAAATGTATACTACGAGGCGATTCAACTAGTTAAAATCGAGTGTAAACTCGACAGGCCACCGCATGTGTAGGTATTGATTTAAGTTAGGGTTATTGTTTAGTTTTTAGTATTACTTATTAGTAAGGGTGATTGTAAATTCAGCCCTCCGAACTCGTCAAGTCAAATTTTGTGGGGTTGGTAAATTTAGTCCCGGAAAAGGTGAAAATGAGAGCCATATTTTTCATAGATTAAACAAAATTAAAAAAAGTCTACCGGAAAGTCAAATTAATTTTTTACGAGTGTTTGAAGTTAGATATTGGATATTCACCATTAAATTCATAAATTATCATACAACGTTTTTTTAAATTTTGTTGTTACTCAAAAACTATTAACCAATCAAACATTTATCAGATGTTGGTTTATCATTTTCTGATGGTATTTTCAAAATATTTTGAGTTATTTATATTCATTTGACATTTCCAATGTTTTTAGTCCTTTTTTTTCTATAAATGTCAATAAATTTTTTTGTCGAAATACTTGTAAATTGAATAAAAATGTCCTCATGAGTTATGAGTATAACATGTAACTAATATAGCAGTTGAAAAATATTTAAGATCCATAAGCATGATTTTGTTTTGTAAGTAATTTAGGTACAGATTTCGAATAATTTGTTCAAAATATAAAACATTTTAAAATTATATATAGAGGTCGAAAATTGAAAAAATGTTCAATTTATATAGCTAAGGATACAAAATTTAAAACAAGGATCCTCATAAATAGTTTACACTGTAACCAACAAATAAAATGAAACATAATATGAACACATTTATATTTAACATACATTTTAAAATAAAATTTTGACGAACATACCTACGCATTAAAATCAAAAATAATGGTTTTAGTTATTTTGTTTTGACTTAAAAATATTATTCGAGTATATGAAACTTTAGAGTGTATTATTACACTTAAAACACATCATCATATTTTAAAATGTAATTTTTTAGACAAAAATGAATTTAACCAACCTAGATTCTAATGCTTAATAGTAAAATAAAATATTTTCATCACAATAATATCATCAAATTTATATTATACTTATTAATATTTTAGGCTGACAGTCTTCTCTCAGAATCTTTTTTCGTATACCTATACTGATTATTGAATTCAAATTAAATACGTCTATTACAGTGATATTACCCACTTACCCCCTTATTTATTGTTGTAAATAAATTAAAACATATGTGTTTTAAAATTTGTATAAAAAGTCATATTTTAAAATAGTATGATCTGTAGCGGTCAGGTAGGTGTGGGTTTGAAGTCGGGACCCACCTTTCCTACTACCTTTTTTCCCTGGGACTCCATTTATGATTTAAAAATGTACACACATTTCTGCGGGCCTAATTTACCAGGGTCTTATAGATTCCAGCGAAAAAGGTTTTATGTTGATTCCACCGACCAATTATTAAACAATAATTTTTGTAAATTTTATATTGCACAGATTTTTTAAAATTAATAATATTGGTGAGTACTCGCAGTTTAATCACAATGGTAAATTAATTTTTTTAATTTAAATAAATACAATACAAGCAATACAAGCAAGGTCATCTACGACGAACAGTATAAGATAAAACAATCAAACATATTATATTAGAAATAAAAACATTAAAATACAAGGTAAAATAAGATAATTCAAATATCCACTTATTGTTATTTTCACGAAATTGAGTAAAATTGTAATTTTTTTAAATCGATTTATTTATTACATGATATGATTCTCGAAGTAATAAGTAAAATATATAAGTATCTATGATATGGCGAAAAAATTTAAAACATAAAATATGGTAATTTTTTCAAATAATAATTTATAGACAGTTTTTTATAAGAGAATCATCGATTTTTTTTCATTTAAATAAAAGTTAAACAGTTTTGAAGTATTTTTTTTAATTTCATAATTTTTCTTGCTTATTTTACTATTGTTTAGTCCTCTTCTTATATTAGAATCAGTTTGGATTTTTAAATTCAATACACGTGAAAACCAAAAATATTTCAATGTTCTTCAGTGAATTATGTGTTAAGTTTAGAATATGAAACGATTCACAACTGTTGATTCTTTGTTCTGAAGAAATTGAAGACGATGCTCATATTTTGTAGTCTATTTTCGGTGAAGTCGATAACCATTTTAATTTACATGTTAAAAAGTCTGGCGAAGCTGATAAGGGGACACAATCAATAGATTGTTTACAGCTAAAAAGGTCATTTAGGCGTAATTGATATACGCCCAACTTTACTATCTACAAATTTAGGTACGTGTACACGAACAGGTAGAATATAACGGTAATACAAACATGGAACATTAATAGAATATTGTGATAATTAATTAACATTCAACAATATCAATAAAATAGGTATGTTGCACATATTATTTAACTATACACATGTACCTATGTCAAAAATCAACATTTATAACACAAAAACAATTTTATTAGGTATTTATTATAATATTGTATACTTTTGATGCATATTATGTATATGATGTATATTAATATTTTGCAGATTCTGATTGCAGATTTTTGTTATAATTATTTATCTACAATTATTTAAATACTTTTACATGATATTCCATATTTTCATGTACATTAATATTGGTGAATTTGTTAAAAGTATCAATGAATACAATATTACGAGTAAAATTAGAGTTTTTGTTAAAACCCTTATATTTATACTTAGTTATGTAGTTGAAATCTGCTATGTAGCAGCGAGATGTAAATCGGATATATCTTTTATTTGTATTAGTGCCTTAACATTTCCTTAAACGTCTAAACTAAAAAAAAAATAATACAAAATTGTTTCATACCATGCAATTTATAGTAATAATTTGGTTTAAATATTAGAACCTCGTTAGAGAAATGTCCTGAAAGCAACAAAAACTATTGCAGCATTATGTATACCTACCTAAACTTACTTTAATGAATATTATTAAATTATTATTTTACCATAGTATTCATCATATACCTACATTATACCAGTTTGTTTCGGGTGGATCGTTCGAGTGTTCATCGTCTGAGTGGGATATATATACAATATACGTAATTTATGTCCTATAATGGCAATAATATAAACCTATCTACTGATTGAAAACTATGCAGAAAAATACTGCTGACGTGTATCACTAAAACGTAGACGTTTGCTGCTCATGCGTTCTCAGAACTCTAATCCAAGTCACAGAGATTAGGTCGTATTTATTTTTTAAAATACAAATGTTAACGACTGGTTTACCTCTTATGGAATATAAAAAAAAAACAGATAGTCGACTGGCAAAAAAAATAAAAAACTGGAGAGAAAGTGAGCTGAGAGAATGTTTTTCGGTCGACCTATTATAAAAAGTAACGACGCAGTAAAAAAAAAAATAAAAAAAATAAAAAAAAAATTAATAGAAATATAATATATTCATTATTCACATGTGGAGATAATATTATTATATTATTGTAAATGGGTGACGCTGCTTCACATAATGGATTGTGCGTGTTAAATTAAGTGTATATTTTATACGAGTCGAATTAATGGAAATTCATAGTCTTAAATACAGCTGTATTTTATATGATGTGCATAATATAAAATATAATACATATATATTATACACGACACCGAATAGATAGATGAATCCGTCAGCCAGTGCTGTAGTTCAGATTATCGGAATAATATTTATGACGGCCGGTAAAAGTGTACATTTTCAATACTCGAAGACATGCATCTTTTCTGTATAATATACGCATTAGTTTAATTTGAAGTCCGACACTGTAATATTATGCCTACTCAGAGAAATTAAAATAATAAATATAAAACACGCTGGGATCGTAAAAATAACAGAATGAAAAAAACGTCATCGTAAAAAAACAATTTTTCGGGACTATTTGACATCTCGTTAATCTGATCGTTAATCCGACAAATCCGGTTTTCGCGGTCGGGTATTTGAGTGGGGCGGGACACCTTAGAAATAATATTATAATTGGGAATAAATATTTTTTTATATTATGCATTTCGTAATCGGAGAAAGAAAAATACGCTGTAGGCCGTACCTACCTGGTTTTTTTAGATAGGACATTCCTGGAGGATACTAAATCGTCGGTAATATACTACCTAGTACCTAATCTATATGATACATTTTAACCCATTAAGGCATTAACATAATATATCCATTGTGAACGCCCCTTCGGATTTATCAAAATGAATTGTATGTGTATAATAATAAAAAAGGAACCTGTATAGCTGCAATATTCGTTAATGTAGCAGGTGGTAAATAATGGATGGACAAAAAGACATCGTCGAATATTAGTTTCGAAATAATCCAATGCATCTAAACAGTCGGAATTCTGTATGCACATACATTATAGATATACTAGTTTTATTTTCTGAAACTCATTATCGACTTTAATATAATAATATATTCCGACGCTATTTTATAATAACATAACAGGTATATGTCGACATCGTTATAACTCATGAAAACCCTGTACCTATATACGTTTAAATACTCTGGGTAAGTCATTGGTGTACAGGAATGTTGCTGTTATCTATAAGCAGATCGAAATGGCTTGATTTTTTATATCACAATACATTATTATACACCTATGCCTACGATTTTTATTTTAAAAATTGTACCACCTATCAGCAGGCTTTTCATTTCAATTTGTTTTTCCCGACAATTTATTTCACTCGCGAATCCCAACTAATACTATTATACTAACCAGTATAACTATTATACGTAGGATTCTATAGTGCAACTGGCTCTAAATGGCCTACACTTTGATCTTAATCGATGGGCCTACAGTGCATGTTAGTTGGAAAGCCCCTCATAATAATATAACCATACCGTATACGTTAATATAATTATTCAATGGTATTTTTTTATTTAAATAATTTAAATAGTTATTGTTTAATAATATTTAGTCATTGATCATTGTACAATGTACTTATTATCAGTGTACTTAACCACGGGTTTAGATATAATATATATCACGTGTAATGCTTTTTTTTTTATTTTAAGTATAAAATATATTTATTTTTTAAAATAGAGCATTTTAGTCAACAAAACTTTCTAAAGCAACTTATAGTGCTTATGAATATAAAAAAAACTAAATATGAAATATTAATAATTGAATATTTTACTAACTCAAAAGTTAGGGACTAACATGTCGGTAAAAGGAATATTGGTACGTTTCTCAATAGTCGGGGTTCACCAAACTTTTATGAAAAAAAAGAATAAAATAAGAACGATTATTTTTATTTAATTTTACAGACATTCGATGGGAAATGATGTGACTTTGTCAGTGAAAATAATCGCTATGCTTAACGACTAAATACCTCAAAATATAAAATAACTACGGTTCTATAAGATACGATAAATATCAGCTATTAATCAATAAATGTCATGAACTATCTACACCAAGTTCTCACCAGTATATCATTCTCAATAGTGGATTGAGTACGTACTGCTTTTCACTTAAACAGAAAATAATCCAAATAAGGGTCATATAATGGACAATTTTGAAAGTCAGAGAGGCAGTGCGTTAATAATACAAAATAAATACTTATGTGGTTTTGAGGAAAAATGAAAATTCTATAAGGTGAAAATGCACACAAAACACATAACAAACAGTATAGGTATTATTTTTTTGTTTTTAACGTATTATTTAACCTTAACTTGTTGACGATGATGATTTATAAAAACTATAAATATTGTAAATATTTTAGGAACCCAGAAAATTAAATATTAAATAGTACCAGTATTTAGCGTTTTTTTATTACTTTTGTTATACATTCTTTGGATATTAACAATATTCCGACAATCAAAATGTTTGTTAAGTTAGTGCAAAAATAAGACAAAGTAAGATCTAGAATATACTATATTATCTATTATGTTTATCGTTATTGCATTATAGTTCATTTATAGCAATTTTGTTGGAAGCTATAGGTCTATAAGTCGTTCATAAAGTGTTCATGTTATTCGTGCTAACTACTAGCTTATCATTTTTTTAATCTAGGTAGCCAGGGCCCCCACAAGAGGGGCGGATAGACCTTGAGTACAGATGCCCGTAGGCCCGTTGAAATGTATTTGTAATTTTAAACTTTTTGTAGAAATACTTATTTTATACAAAATAATATTGTAAAATAACATTTTATGAAATATATACATATATATTTATATATTTAGTAAATTTGATATTTCAAAATGCGGGTTAACCATTGATTACCTAGAAATTATCGCGGTTGCAGTTTGGGTCTAAATTATCACTTGTAAGCGAGATTAGATTATTATACCTACCTATTATTTATTTTTATTTTTTTATTTATTAAAAAGACATTATTTATGTTAAAATGCTTATAAATCTTGATTTTTTATGGTTTTACAGCTGCCTTAACTATGAACATTGAATTTAAATTCTTATGATTAAAAGAAAAATATTATTCCAAATATTGTTATATTTATATATATTATGGTAAATTGTATTTTTGGAAGTTTTTTAAAGGCCCGGACAAACATACAGAACAGGAGCCCAGAATTGTAAGTGGGGGCAATGTTGGTCGGTAACAAACTACCCAACAGATAATAATATAATAATACACGCTATAAATAAAAGATTTGAACTTGTTTAATTTTTCAAAAGGTAATTTTCCATACTTCAGATCAACAGCTTCTATTCTTAAAATCGATTTTCTTTTCTCATCAAACCACTTTTACATGTTTTTAAATTTTAAACTCATATTTTTAGATGTACTCATAATTGATTACATAAAAAGATAAAAAACGTTCCTACCACAGTACAGTCAACCTAAATCTATGTAGATGAACAATTGAAGCAGCAAATGATTCTTTATAAATTGTAATGACAAAAATATAATTTGATATGAAATAGTTACCTAGTATTATATGGTAATAATACATATTATGATATGAAGGAACGGACTTCGTAAGTTGACTGTTAAGTGCAATATGCATTTAAATATAGATAGGTGAATTATAAGACATTTTTTTTATTTAGAAAAGGGTAGACAATAATATAATACAATCGAGCGCCTACGTGCGCTCGCACGTCTAAACAATAGGCCCAGTCCCACCCAGACTATAATTAAATATAGTTTAGGAGTATATATTATTAATATTGCCATGACAAATGAAAAATATGTATAAATACGTTCGACCTTCAATTCGAAACACTACAATAATATGTATTTATAAAGGAGAAGGGTTAATATGCGTGCTCTGGGGTAATATTTCAGTCATTTGTGATTCACTGAGCATTATATTTAAAGCCACCAGCGTTGCAAATATGTTCAACTACACTTTCCCGCATAATTCGCGTGTTCACTATATGTTCAGTGGACCGAAGTGCTGCATTGTGCATGTGGAGAAACTTGCTATTTCATTTCTTTGAAAATGTGTCATATTCTTTTTTATTTTTTTGGTGAGTGGTTTAAATATTATATAATTAATAGAAAAATACCTATTCTACTTGAGTAGTCGATTGTCAATTTACAAACTATTATGTTCTTATTATACATACATTGTAGAGCATACCTACGTGATTTTGAAAATATTTCATACCACGCAAACGAATGCCTTTAAACAATATGCTTTTGTATAGTTTAACTTTAAATAATACATATTTATATATTATCGTTTATTTATGATTTTCAAGTTATAGTGTAATAAGTAAAGACCGGATTTAATTGATATCGCAACTTTTTTTGCAGTTAAGATAAATCAAATCTGCTCAAATGTATAGTCGATAAATAATTTATGTGTTATACCTAGGTATTCAATTTTATAAAGCAATTTTTGCAATTTTCCATGTTGTTGCAATTTTTTACAATTTCGTGTGTTTAAATGAACAAAATATTTAACTCAGCTAAATTTATTGTATAAAAACGCTATTATGACAGACCGTTTCAGTTGTGAATAAATAATCTATGGTTGTAGCATAAAGCCGTTATTAAGAGTCATTATCAATAAACGGGTATAAACATAATTTTATTATCGTCGGTAAGTATTATCTGATATGGATAGTTTTAGCTACCTACAATGTTCTGCGTAGCCACCAGTGACTCTGTCGTATGCAGGGTACACCTTTACCTCCCAAACCTATTATTACAAGGTGGGGAACATAGCTGAATGTGGCACTTTTCTATGCAAATAATTTTGAACAATTTCAAAATGTGATTGAAAATTTAAAAGCTAATGCTACCAGTGAGAAAAAGCTGAAACAGCTTATTCAAAATAATACAATAAAATGTGATTTAGCATTCATAAAATTACACTTATCCGAGTTATCCATTAATCTTAAAAACTTGGAAGCATCAAATAGTGAACTACTTGAAAGTATGAATATGTTTAGAAAAATTGAAGATATTTTCACAAATATTCCTCGTCCAGATGCAAGAGAAATTAAAGACAAATTTATGTATGCAAATGAAAACAATGAAGGCTATAAAACTATTAAATATTATGAAATTATATCACTTGTCAGTTAAAAAAGACGTTAATTTAGATATAACGCCTACATTATTGAATTTTTTTAAACATGCACCAATAACTAGTGTAGACGCGTAAAACGTAGTTTTTCTTTGTAGAAACGTCATATTTTAAGTAATAGAAAATTTAATTTTAATGAACATAATTTGGAAATGATAATTGATAATAAATTATCAATTTTAATTCAAAAAAGTAACATTTATCTAATTTTTATACATAATTTGAATTTTTATAGTGCAATTTATTATGCAATTCTTACGTATTTTTTGGTGCAATTTACAATTTTAATATACGATTTGTGTGTGTTTTCAATGCAATTAAATCCGGTCTTTAGTTATAAGCAATAATATAACTAATATGCTCATTTTTTTAACCTTCCAATTTCACAATTTGTGCGTCGTTCAAAACCTCATAGTTACCGTTCATAAACCTATATTTGTCATACCTTATTCAATGTCACACACTGTTTTATTGTTTAATTATTTATTTTAAAACGGTTGGTTTTTCAAAAACCGTTTATTGTTTAAATAATTGTGTTATGATTAAATAAGTCTATTTTGTATCTTATTCGTGACGAACAAAACAACGACTTCCTATAAAAAAAATAAATATAAAATAGCCTTTTCTTTATTAGTATCTACTTTACCTACACTTTTTAACTAAATTATTTTGTTTAAGTGGGCTTGATAAAATATGATGGACAAGGTGCACGACTATACGTATAGCCGTATAGGTAGGTTAGGTATGTACTTCAATATTGTATCACTATCAAATAACATTATTTCAGTGTACCTATATAAATAATTCAAATTTCACTTATTATAAAATAACAGATAGAAACTTAAATATAATGTTTGGGGACAGTTAAGAAATGTTGTAGAGATACTAAATTAGTTGAAATGCTTGATAATTGTTTTTCAGATGGATGTGGGTATAATATCTATTTAGTTTCAAGTGTACATAAATGAATGAGAAAACGTGAGGAAAAGTTGTGCAACGATGCCTTTTTATTTCTAGTGCGTAGGTTATTATAACCTACTTACCTAAACATAGTAGGTATGAACATAATCAAACGAATAAGATTTGATTATTCTTTTTGGTATCAGAACTTCAAAGTTTAAACCATTTATACAGAATATCCGCATTTCTGTTTCCTATCAAAAATATTATAAGTACCTACTGCCGCTACTGGGGTTTTCTTTCAATCGGCAGTACCTAATAAAAAATTTGAAGTACAAAATGGTGGACCATTCAAAATGATTTGACCTCTACTGTTGTCATATTTATCGTCACGTGGCTTATATGCAGTAAAAAAAAAAACTCTAATATAATTATTATTGTATATACGAAAATGTATTCAATGCGATATGATTAGATTATTGTGTTTTGTCATCCGTGTAACGGACGTATTCAATGATCCTTTAGAGGGAAATGGGACAGCTACATAGGGCGTATAACATTTAGGTACTAAGCTTCATTGTGCTTTATATGATGTACCAGTGGTACGCATTGAAATCTCTTACAGCAATTTTACTTTAAAGTTAAAATTCCTTTGATATGTTAGGTACATTGCGTGTTCGCTGAATGAAGGAACACTACATTTCTAGTACTGATTATTTTTTTGACTATTGAATCTATACCAATTTTTAAGTTAATAACACTCCCGGTAAGCACATGTGTTACAGGTCATAATTTTTTAAATAGCAACAACTATTATTTTGATACCATGTATGGATTTAGTTCAGCTGTTTAGTTATTAAAACTCAAAAATTGTATTTCTTTAAAATAAAAATTTACGTAAGAGAGCCGTTTACAATTTAACTTTAAATATTTTTTTTTTTCAATATTTATAAAAATATTTAAATTCGAAGAGTTATTGGATTATTTTAAATGTATTTAAGTATTATTTTTTTATGTAATAGTGTTAAATATTTTATTAAAATATAACAATTAGAACAATAAATTATAAAGTTATATAAATAATAATAATTCAATAACAAGAAATGTTCAAAACGACCTATTCATTTTTCAATATTTAAACTATCAAAAAGGTTAATTTATGATTCAATTTTAAATGGCTCTTATTTGGTGAATTTTGATTTTAGAGCTATATATAGTTGTGTAGCATTGTGTCTCTTTATCACGACCAAAATTACTTTTAAAGTAAGTCAACACATAATAGTAGGTACTAGGTAGTTATTGTTATTTAAATACGTTAAAAATTAAAAATATATTGAACTGTGTACCTATCCAAACCAACTGTGTATGCAAACTGTCACTATAACAATTTGAAGTATTCGTATTAAACCTTAATTGCCATGAAGTTACTCTTCAATCCAATGTAATTTGGCTTTGAAATTGATTGTTCCTTAAATCAGTGAACACATAGAACCCATATAATAGTATTTATATGTACTATATATTTTACATAGGTATCACAATATTATATTTAATGAAGAGATTTCACTGCAGTCTAAATATTAGTATCACAATTATTGTTAAATACTGACCGTCGTCGACTTGTAGTCTAGTGATGACCGTAGATATCGGATAACATATCACTACGCCCACGGCATTCGAGATAAATGCTGAGTAAAAGTTAACTACCCACCTCGGGCAGTCGTCCTTCTCGCGAAAGTGGGAATAATTTTCCTTGATATGCTCGTAAGTCGTAAGATCAATGCCGGCGAACAAGAAAATGCTTAGCGTACCGGGCCAAAAACCTTTAAAGAATGCCCACACGCCTCCACTTTTGTAAGTTTTGATCACCACGTCCATGGTATTTGTGTATTTGCCAACAACGAGACGCGTTTTTACAGTCTATGGAGGAAAAATTATTGTTGTTATTATTATTATTATTATTATTATTATTATTATTATTATTATTATTATAATTGCTTTTATTATAGTTTATTGTAATTATTGTTTATAATTATTTGTTTATTATTTTGATTGGTTTTATACTTTTTTTCTATACCTCCCCCAGTATATTTTTTAAAAAAACATCCCAAAAATAATTGGATTTTGGTAGGTACCCTACGTCCAAGCAGGGATATTGAATATAAATAATTGGTTTTGTCTTTTGTAAAGGTATAATAAAACAGTACATGGCAAGGTTGTCCGCAGACCGCAGTACCTACGTATTTCTTAACGTCCATAATTAATTAAAACAACATCATAACTTATTTCACTTATCCCAACTATTACATTCAAATAATAACGATAATAATATAGTAATACTAAAATCTAACTTTTTAAGATAATTATGAACATCAATTATAATTTATGGCACATCCGGACAAGTGACTTCCTAAAAATGTTCATATGGTCAAATCTACAGTTCCTCAAAAAAAAAGTTAGTCTAATAATACTTCTTTCAAAAGGTTTGTTTTGAAAATGTATTGTTTTAGGGGTTGAAATGAAATGAAATTATGATTACAGAAAACATACCTAATGTATACTTCATTCATTTAAAATATACAGATACTTTTTTATGAAAATTATTGACGATAATTAATAAAAATATTATTTTTTTTATTGCTTAATTAAATATTATTTAATTTAAGTGCTATAAATAAAATCCTTATTTGAAATTAAGAATATCAAATATTTTTATTATTAATGAAAAAAAACATTGACAAATAGTGTTATTGACGAATTGTTTTTGATGAAATATTTTCGACCAACTATCTCCTAGATCTATAAATTATAAGAGATGATATAAACATTAAAATTACAAACAGCGTTTGGTGAACTATACTCGTATAATGAGTAAAATTGGAGTCGAGAAAAGAGCATAACGGCAAATGAAAAATGTTGTCTAAAATGTAAATCTAAATTTAATTATCCAATAAAGAATGTCAAAAAAAGTTGTCTTTTAGACTATGTGGAATACGTGGTTCAATGTTGATCTTTTGTGAGTACCATGTCAAATAAAGGCTGTTTACTTTAATCGTTTTTGGGAGAGGAAATAATAAAGAAAAAATAAATAGAAGTTGTAATGAATGTTCTTTTATGTTGTTTTCTTTACTTTCGGTCTTGTTTAATTCCACGAATCCGTATTCTATATTATAGTTTTATCAAGGAAATAATTTACAAACACTGATAAAAACGTTAAAATTGCTTTATCAGAAAATAATTAAATCTATTATTCTTAAAAGAAAAACTAGTTTCGATTTAAAACTTACTTCATTCGTGATTCTTTTTCGAGATGTTTTTAATAAAATAAAAATATATAGGTACCTATTATTTTTTATATATTTGTCGTAGTTTTTTTTTTTGTTCTTAACTTAATTTGAAATATATGACTTAGAATTCAGATTATTGTAAATATAAAAGAATTTTACATCAATGTTACGATTGTTAGTAAAACAAAGAAACTATTAAATCTAAATTCCCCATCTACATTTGAAATTAGTTAAAATAAAAACTAGTAAATTATGTTTGGTTTTATTCTTTATTATGTATAATTTTTTATATTATTGCTTATTACTCCGTATCGTGTTTATGGAATAGTAAGATATGAATAATAAATATTTGAGTACGCTATGTTTAATAAAATATTCTTGTGATGCTTTTGTGTATAATAATGGGCATTTTTTATGGGCATTCAGTAAAACAATATTATTCAAAATTAAATAAAAGTTTTGTTTTTTACTCAGAATTTTTGACTAAACACGCTTTTGAATTTGACTTTATTGAAAACTGTATACAACTAGGTCTAATTTATAGGCATAGTATTTTTTATATTAATTTAAATTTTAGTTTATTATAATTAACTCATGAAGCAGATGTTTAAGCGCTTTTAATGATGCTTTCTTACCTTTTGTGTAGGTATGTATATGAGGTATGTACCTATTGTACCTACAGAACAGAGATTGAGATTTAGATAATACTTAAATACTATACTTAACCTATAACCATTATTATAACTATACACTCGACGGTCGACTGTAAGACTCAAGTTGAACATTTTTTTTATTATTATTCGCCATTTTCATATTTTCAGCCGGGATATACACTGAGTCTATATAGAAATAAAATATTAGTTGTACAATACACATACAGTGACATACTCATACATGATTGTCTTGACTGATCAGTAGGCTCTTAAGTATCTTATGGCTATATTATGAGTTTTCATTGATAGACTGAACTCAATTTTAAATGACGCAATTTCATATTTACGTACTTAGCACCACCACCACCCCACAACACACTCAAATATACATTATTTACTTGTAACAAAGTCATGATACAAATAAAATGCTGCTTCCTAATTGAGTCTTTCAGTCAGCCTCAATGCAGAACATATTATTCAATATAATAATCAATATAACTAATATAATATATATTTCACGGATTCATATCAAATGAGTAAGGAAATCGGAAGGAAATGTTATTGTTTATCCTTATATGCAGGCATGCAGCTCAGTACTTATGCAAATGTTACTATTTAAAGTTTACCCTATTCATTCTAATATTATAATATAGTATAGTTGCGGCGTAGTATAATGCCGTAATGGTAATATAATGACGGTGTTACACTTCCTTAGTACATACTATATGTATATAATACCTAATTCACTCTTGCAGTATATTCAGTCTCAATGTTGCATGAAAAATAAAATGTAATTACGGTTGTACGGGTCAAAAGTTATACATGTATAAGACGATAACAAGAAAAAATATGTTTATCGCATCCGTTAGCTGCGTGTACATTAAACGTTAAAAAATAACCTTGGACGTGGTGATAACAAAGCGAATTTATCTAAAGACTATGTAGCTCTTTTATTTTTTAATTGCAATGGTAGGTATTATGATATAATAGTAGATAGATGAACTAATATTATGTGTAGACGTCATATTCTTCATAATGTGTCATGGCCCATGGTATTATAATACACTAATATCAATGTAACGGTGTACATATTAATATAGTGTGTTCATGTAATGAAAAAATAAATAAATAAAATGACCTTCGGGTCTTTTTGAAAATGTCTGTACATTAAATAGCAACGTCAATGGACATAAAACTGAAATTAAATCTTAAATCATAGCGAGAAGTGCGTTAACAAAAATATATATTAAAGCTACATAGCTATATTAGGTAGGTATATAGATTGTACACATAGGTATAGGCAAAATATGAGTGTAGTGGGGGCTGAGGCACTTGATCAAAAACACTACTAAAACCTCACAAAATGTCAATAGACAAAAATTATAAAATGCCTCCTCCCTCCACACGCACACACTCAGCAAAACATAATAAGTTTCGGCATTGAGTACGATGATTGCAGCAGCAATATATAACGCCATAATAGTCTTATAGTATTATTTTATTACAAGTAAAATAATTATAAATCACAATTCATACTTATAGGAACGTACGACTATAATATGATTGTCTGCAGTACTGGCTGAGGAGCAATTGATGGAGTCAACACTCAACAAGGATAACATTTGTTGCAATTATTGTAATTTTCATCATATTCATGAATGTATGCCTCAACATAATAATATAATAATAAAACTACTGTAGCTTAACATTTGAGGGAGGAACTTGTGGACATGGCGATTGTCCTCTATAGTTTTTTTTTTCAATTGTTACTTCAGCTGAATAGGCATATGGTATCTTAATAAGTTGATGCATTAAAATATGTCAGCAAATGGGATATTTTTATATCTTTTGAATGTCTTGGCAATACAAATAATATTATCGAATTAAAATAATATGTTTACCACGAACTGGTTATGACGTTTGTAGTAGGTAGACCAATAGGTGATAGAAGGTATTAAGAACGCCGGATTTGAACTGTCCTCGAAATGTTGTGATCAAACCTAAGCCCAGATGAGGCGGACAAATGTCAGATGTCTTATTTCATACTCATACGTCGGAGTATGTGTTATATTACACTCTCATATAATCATATCATTTTTTTTTCTAAGCTATTTTTTCTCATAAAGTAATAACGTTATTAAATCTGACGTTCCTCTTAAAATATAGTATACTTATATAGTTGTAAGTAGATAATTATATAATAGGTATTAACTATTATTTTTGTAACATATAACATGTACATAGACGTTAACAGTCAAGAGAAACACCGACAGGTTTGATAGTGAAAAATACAGAATAATATCATTATTTCAGTGATAGCTGGTAATATTGTGTGTAGGTAATATTATCTATTATTATTATTTTTATTTTAAATTTATTTATTTTATTACGAACATAATATATTAAATTTATTGTTTTTTAGAACAAAATTACCATGATCTAGTGCGACGAATATATTAATATTGAAATATTTATTTACTAGGCTATAACAAACAGTTTTATCATAATTTAGTCAAAATTATTTGTATTGGTGGTATAATATAGAGAAAAAAGTCTGTAAGGGATTAATAGGGAGTAAATATTATTCAAAATAGTATACCTCCATTACGAGGTTTACGCGGTGTCAAATATTCCTTGAATTATCTAGGTGCCGAAGGCAGCTATTCAGGTTCCTGCTAGGGTACTACGTGTCTAGTAGTTTGGACCATTCAGAACACCCTCCTGAAATAATTATTTAAAAAAATAGAAAAACGTACATTCAAATGTAAAAAATGTGACGTGTAGTGTATTAAAAAATATTTGACCCCCTCCACCTGTAGTTTTCTGTTACGGCTTTGTAAATATCTATGACACAATTAATCGTCCTTTTGTAAATTGTAATTTTAAAAAGAGACGATCTTTTTTCAAGTACAATATTTGATATAGGTACATATTATCTCTAATGAATAAAACATTTTTTTAGTTAACTTCTAGTTATAAAATATTAATAGTTTTTTGATTTTTTAACTTTATTTTTTTTTGGACAGTAGATACCCGACATTAGTCTATTATAATTTATACTTACATAAATGGAAACACATAAACGACAGCGAAAATATAGACTATACAAATGAGAAAATATTATTTTATAATTTTAAATTTCAAATGTGTATTTTGATTCTGGAGAGTACCTCTATTGATTTTCGAGAATCGAGAGTAAAATAATATATATATATACCTTTGCGTATCCTGAGCCTGTACGAGACGACGCGCAGCGCAGATCGCATGGATGTTTAAAGCGCAGTCGTGTTTTTATTGATTACCTACAAGCTGTCCCACGCGGCGTTGCCACCCAGCCAAATATTTATTTTGTTTTTATAAAAATATATTTGCACAAATTAAAAAAATGCATGTGTTCATCATACTTTTAGTTATCTAGGTTTAGGGATTGAAAATAATAAGATAGTTACATAATCCAAATCTCAATGAGTCACATGGCTATAACTGTTATATACAAAAAAAAATATTATATTCGATCAATTATATTTTGTGTAACCTGTGGCAACCATTTTTTTAGAATAAAAGATCATTTCTACTACGGCTATATAATAATATGTCATCACTGATAGCCATTAAACAGAAACAAATTTATAGAAAAATCGCATTGAAAAAAGGCATTTTAGTTTTCCAAAATTTTTTCAATTTTTCCAGGCACCTTTTGCATATTTTCCTTCCATAAAAGCTTCGGGATATTTCGAATATTTAAAAAAAATAAGCCAAATCGGTCCAGTCGTTCTCGACAAAACGGACAGTTTTTAGTTTTTATTATGTAGATTATTATTATAACGGAGAGAAGTAAAGTTATCCATATATTTTATTTTACACCTCCTTGCAGACATAAATATAATATGGCGTTATGCCTTAGTAGAACATTGTTTTGTGTATTTCATGCATTATAAGAAAGTGAGTACATATTGATTTAAAAAAAAGAAAAATCCTTAAGATGATTTAGCGGTATAATATGCACTAAATATTGAAAACAACATCATTTAGTTATAAAGAGCTACGGGTTACGAATAACACAACAAATATGGTATAGAGATGCTCAATCTTAACTCTGGAGTTTCTTTTATTTATATAAATTAACTACTAAAATAGTTGATATGCGTATCTAACACAATAATATGATTATTATTTTTTATGTCTTGTGACCTTTGGATATAACTGGGACAGCATAGTTGCATAGTTTTTAAATTTTTAATCTAAAAAATCATTGGCTGACGAAAAAATAAAATATTATGTCTAATCTAATATATTGAAAACATTATATATAGGTCATGAACACTATAACATTCATAATGTAATAATAACACGTACCCTATGAATACATTCTACACATTTTTAAAATGGGTTATGTTCACAGTATATCCAAGAGAACTTTATAAGAACGTTATAAGAACTGATCGTTAATTTATAATATTGTGTTCACAATTTACTGGCTTATAATATACAACACGTCATGTTTATTTTTGGCTTATTTAAAAACTGTTTATTAACATTTTTCAAAAAGCTAATTATAATGAGCTTTATTGATCAATTGAAGACTGAAAAAGACGTCAGCGCACTCTTTTTTTTTGTCTGCCCCACGGCCAACATAGCGAGAGGTGGCGAAAGACGCAACATAAAAGCTCCAAAAACAAAAATTAATGTAGGTCATAACAATTAATAAAATGATATTATTTATAATCATTAAAGTGATTGTGGAAACGATAAAAAAAACACATCACCTATCATATTTAGAAGTTTTATTTCTACTTTTTAGTACTATAAAGTCACTGTTATTATTACCCGTATTAGCAATAATATATTGTATCCGTATTGTTTCAAGTTTTTCATAATATCTTGACAATATTATTGTGGACACACTGAAGAACCCACCAGATGAAAAAGTTTGAATACCTCTGGTGAATTACCTATTAATACTAATATACACAATTATCATACGCACACTGCATTCATTCAAGTACAGACATTTATCAACGTTATTCCCCGTGAGCTGTATAATATGGAGTATTAATATTAACAGGACGTCGTACCCTCATCGTTCTCCAAATAGTATGCTGTTAGTGTTTATATTAGAATGAATTGACCTGTTATAAAATGTATGGATAAAATTATTATTTAGGACCCCATGTAGGCTTTTACTGGTATAATTATTTTTAAGTAAGTTATGATCTTTATGAAACTGTACATTTTAAAATAATCATTTTATTTTTAACTGTTGATAAAAATGTTTAGATTCGGTTACTAAGATCGATAATTTGATGAAAGATCCCATATAATTTGATCTTATGATAATTTTAAAATATTTAAAATACTTATTTATATAGGTATTGAATAATATATTTTTGTAAAATATTTTATAGTAAAATATATAAATAATTGCATATTGCTACGTCTTTAAAATATGATACAAAGTAAGGTTGGTAGGTAACTTTTGTAGAAAAATAAAAGTTACAAAAATACAAATGCTAAATCTTTTAATAGACATTTTGAGTTAAAATTTTGACGAAATTGATTTTTAAATTGTAAAAAAAATTTTTTTTTAGTTCAGTTTTGGTATTATATATATTTATCGATTTTTAAAATAGTTTGAATATGCAATAGACGTTAAAAGTCAAATAATTTAATACCAAGTTCATACACTGCTTTTTAACACCCGAAATTTCGTCATTGATTTTTAGGGTGTGTCTGTTTTCCTCCCAAATCCCACTGCCGTTTACTCCCACGAACAGTTTCCCACTCGGGATCAATAATTAGAAAGGATACCATTTTCGTCCAAATGTATCTGCCAGTTTTATAATATTTTATCTAATGTATAAAAATGTATTTGAGCTTTATTTGAATGTGATTACTATTGGGTCGTATTATAATATTCTTAAGAAGGCGCTACACAAACATATTATTATGTTGTCTCGGTCTTACAAGTATGTAACAAGTTGACACTCAGCCGATGACGTTTAGCTTCATTAGTTTGAAAATTAGAGTGAATCCACTTATTATCAAACTTGAAGGTAACAACATTATCTGTGATTGTAAATGCGTTTTTTTTTACGATAGCTCAATTTTTCAGATAGTTTATAGTATATAATGTAGCGTAAATTAAAAATGCTCATAACTCTCTTAAAAACTGAATTATCATAAAAAACGCACGTACAAACACAGATAATGATTTTATCATCAAGTTCACTCTAATTTTCAAAATAACGAAGCCAAATGTTATCTGCTAAGCGTAAATTTGGTATATTAGGGACTTGTAAGACGGAGATAACAAATGTTTTCCTATCCATAGTATATTATTTAACACGTATATAATAATAATACTATGTATAATGTATATAAATATAATATATACATTATACATACATATTGAAGTAACTGCTTTGTACGCTTCAAATAGTTAATTATTAAATAACACAATACAAATTCTCATTGCTAATTATAATTATTCGTAAGTTCTTATAAACTCAATGCATAATTTTGATTGATAATTTAAACAACAAATTACAATAAATCTATTTGATCTATTTCTTGGATATATGCATTAGTCTGCATACCTCTATTCGTTTACTCGAAGAACGTCAATGATACAATTGAAACTATTCAGAATATTGTAATAAAATATCAAAAATGCATAGATAAAAAAAGTAATAATAGATGAGTTACGTGCATCGAGAGGGTACAGGAACGTCTGGCCGACCACACCAGCCGTCGAACCGGCAACGAATCTATCGATGGCGTTCAAGTGGCCGTCATCCCGGGATGCCTTCAGCTGTCTTTTCGTATAGTCGTACACGCTAAACTTGATAGCGAACTCGGGAGACGACTTGAGCAAGTTCAGCCCGTTGCCACGCCAAAATCCGAGTACGCCCTGTCCGTTGTACACGTGCCGGATCACGGCTCGAAAATGGCCGACATCGGTTATCTTTAAAATCAGACGAAAATCGTTAATGTGAATGTTATAATAATTGTTAAGTATAGGCACCTACATGCCATATGAACCACCATAGTGTGAAACAGTTTAGTTAAAGTACATTAATATGAGTATTGAATTATAAATTTAAGCTCATTTTTTCGCATTATTGATTCATATCATATGCACTACAAGTATTATACACATATACTCATGGCTATATAGGTATTAATAATATCTGAGCGTTTCCTAAAGATTAATTAAAATACTTGTAATAGATAATGCATCCGAGGTGTTACCCTGCAGCCTGTCTACGTGTTTTTGCATTACTTTAAATTAATGCGAATTATTTATGAGTAAGACTTTATTTTTATCAAATGTATTTTGCATTTGCAATAATGAGTTAACGGGTCAAGATTTATGATGTATAATATGTTATATGATATACAATTATCTTCCTTGAGTTATCTTATATAAATGAGTCGTTTATATTATGTCGATTGATTAAAATTGCAATTAATACAATGTACCGTATTTAAGACTATTGCAACTGATACTGATGAATACACTTCCTAAAACGATTCGAGGACGGATAAATTAAATATTCACATATCATATTATTTGTATAATAACATTTATACGTGGACCTCACAATTATATATCTACTGACTACTGAATTATGTAAAAGCGTCTGGGTGCTATTTTTTTTTTGTGCTTGGGACCTCATCACGAAATTTCCTTCATTTTGCCACCTAACATTGAAATACTGTTATTTTTATTTTGTTAGGTATTATTATCATCATAATTTAGGAAACCTCTATTATACAATAATATTTACCTACATTGTGGGAAATACATAAACGCCAATAACAGACGAATTAGTTATGGTATATACGTACCTACTTACTAATAAAACTCAGTTCAAAGACCTTAGATCGACGAACAAAAAAGACTAGAGAAAGCTATCTCTAATGCACTATCTGTGGCACAGTGTTTATTATTGCAGTACGAAGTTTATTGTATAATATCGATTCCGACCTACGAAATAAAAATAAATATCATAGTCAAAACAAAATCACGTGTCACTTATATAATATCATGACGTACCTACCTACCACCTAGGTACATATTTTTTTTTCTGGTTTGGCCCCTAAAAGAACAGAGAAATTGATTCCGGTCTTCAAAGTTCAAAAGTCTGTTATTGTTTATACAGATTATTATAAAATACAATAACATTTCTACGTAACTGAAAATCTTAACATAACAAGACAAATAAATCCAGTAGAACATAACAAAAATCTCAAAATATCAGTTCCAGTTTTTAAAATATTTAAGTAAAGGTTCTGGTTTTGATTTTCGGATTCAGTTCCAAAAGCACAATTCAACATAATTGATGCGGCTCCAGGCAACAGTAGTTTGCTGGTTGAGGAGGTGAAAGTCTATTTTTCTTACCAAAATGGTCACATTTTATGAAATAACAATATAATAAACGAATTTTTAATTTCTGTTTAAAAGTTAAAATAGATTAAATAAAATAGACCGACTATGTGCATACGCATCATTTCGTATTAGGTATTTGGTTTTAATTTTAAACTTTTGTTATTTTGCTGATTTTGATAGGCCTATTTTATGTGATTTACGACTATGATACTCGCACCTATAGTACCTATACTAATTTCGCTTTTAATTGAACGTGTAGCGGTTACCCTTAACTTGTGCCTAACTCAGTTTTAAAATTCAAATTTTTCCATGTTTTGTTGATTTTATTGTACATTTAGCACTCATTTAGCAATGTTTAAAGTAATATTTTAAAATGTATTTAACCCGACTAGAGTGTGATATATATTTAATTTGGGGAACGGCAAACTACAACAAAAGTTGGTAATCACTAATCTCGGACAATTTCTCCCTGGCTGTTTTCAGTGAAGTATCTTCTCCCGATACATTTTTTAATGCTGACATTCTCCACCGCGCTTATTAAAAATGTATTATTTAATTATGAAATTATTTTTGTCTTATGTCTCCATTTGTCTTAAAACAGAATACATTTCCAAATACTTGCACAAATATAACAAATTAGATTTATTTTTTTGATCATTGTCTTTTTTTAAAAAATGAAAAATACTTTTAAAATAATAAAAAAATATAATATGTTATGTTTAAATCAAGTATTTTTCATAATCAATAATTCAATCAATAATTAATCAATAATTCTAATCACAACATTTTATAAAACATCCATAAGAATTATTAAAGTACTGTGTGGCTATATTATATTATGTAATATCCAAACTGGTATCCAAAGCGTTTACAACAACAAATTATATATAATTATATATAAACAAAGGCTTAAATATTTTTAGTTAGAGATAAAAAAAGAGATATAAATTTTTTTTCGAAATGTAGTACATTTATGTCAGATTATCTGGTTATTTTTTTTCTATCAATTATGAATTAAATATCTTATTTGAAAAATCATTTAGATTTTATTTTGAATATTAAAATAATTGTTTTAAGTATTACTTATAATTTTAATAGTAGGTGTTTTTAGTGTTTCAAATGACAAAGATCAAAAGTACATATTTATAATTTATCAAAGCTATGGAAATATTTGGAAATTTATTCTGTCTTAGATAAGTATTATAACTTGTAATTCATAATTATATAAATTCATATTTAAATATTTTTTTTAAAAATGTAAAGGTTAAATGTCTGCTCTAGATAAAAAAATCGTGTATTTATACCATTTCTTATATAGATGTACTCGTAATAACTCATACATGAGATGGTTTAGCTCCTATACAAGTTTTTATTAATAAGAAAATTAGAAGAAAAATAATTTCTGTAAGACAGTCTTATAGGTTTTGTAAGAATAACAGTTTTGGTAATTATGATACATTGCATATGAACTTATCATCAAATTTTTACCTAACAGGTATTTTGGCGAGGATAACAATCGCATTGTGTCACCACCCAATCATTTCAGCTATGCCTACTGTGAAAAAATTACTTTTTTACTTTTGCTACTCCCCAGTGCACTCAATATAAGTCAAATTTTGAGTTTTATAGTATTTAACACATTTTTTATTTTAAAAAAATGTCTGTGTTGCGTTAAACGAGTAGGCATCTAATAGATACACAGTATAATATTTCATACTATATAAAATAGGTACTAAATAAACCTAGTTATTGGTACTCAAATCACAACAACACAACAATGCAGACAATAAAAAGTCTATACATAAGTCTAATATTAACACACCTTAGATATTTTGAATAAAATATATTCAAGTATATTATAACATGAATAATAATACATGAGTATTTATGAAGCATGACTTTCGGTTGAACTTGCTATTTTTTTTTCATATTTTCGATAGTGTTGCATAACGTCAATGAAGTAAACATATTTTGATTGGATATTGGTAAGTAGGTAATACGTGTTACGTGAATTCGTAATCAGTTGCTGATTAATGAGAATAATATACACATGAATATTTTATGAGATATATACTAATATAATATTTTACAACAGTTTTAAATAATTAATTATACATTCATATTTTATAAATTGAATCAGTAAAGGTTATAATATCAAACTATAGTAGGTATATAGGTATGAATAACATAATAGGAGCTAATTTAAATATTTTTATAACAAGCGCTGCTCGATATTTATTATTTCCATCTTATTCTAGTTCCAACTAGGTATAAAATGTAATTTTTAAAATTATGGCCCTAATCGTCGATGGAGTTAGCGTAGAGAACCTCTACGATATGACGCATATTATATGTTAAACATAAATTATTTTAAGCATCAGTAACTATGCACGTATTGACAGGCAACTATAAAATACGAAAAAAATTTTAATGAAACAGTCATAAAAGTCATTATTTTTGTATATTTTACTACATTTTATTTTCATAACAAAGCGATTATTTTGTAATTAAACGTCACTATCGCAGGACTACTAATACTATAATCGTGAACGTCTAATACTTAATAGTGCCCACCGTCTAACAATGGTTCAAATAAAAAAAGTAGGTAGGTCCTGTTGAATTAACCTTTGACAATAAATAAAACAAAACTGTAAAACCGTCTATAGAATAAAACATATAATAATGCACCCCAAAACCTGTCTGACAAAGAAGACTGGTAATTCCTATTATAGGTTATAATATAAAATATAATAATAAGCTTCTCCCACAATATGTAGGGACTTTTTTCCCAGAAAACTTCTATTGTTTTGAAATTCCAATCAAGATAAAGGTTTATTGTCATAACTAAAATATATTATAGGTGTTTTTGCTGAGCTTATATTTACCATAGAGTTTCGATTGCTAGATAAACTTAAACATCGTATATACTCAATACACGCAAGAAGTACCGCACTACTAGCAACAATCATAATTATTTAAAATTTTAAACCATTAGTGAAAACACTAATTATTTAAAAAATTAGCATTACTTTCAGAAAATGTAATGTAGATATATAATACTATTACCAAATTGTTTGTACTGTGCCTTAAATGTTACAAGCTTAAATTAGGTGATGAGATAAATGTAGTTAAAGAGGAGAAGTAGACAAAGTAGTTTACAAATTTTAGCGATTTTGACAAATTGTTTATAAGTTCTAACTTCGAACTTTTTTAAAAAGAATACTATTACCACAGGTTTTTGATATTTGTAATTTGTCATGTGAAAAAATTAAAAAGAACTTTGTTAATTTTCAAAGTCTTAGACAAACATTTTTTATCGACATTTATAAAAAAAAAAAATCGAAAATGTCAAAAGTCTTTATATCGCTCAAACTATTTATAATAGAAAATTCCTACCTATTAAACATATCTTGATTCTTGGTCCACATTTCAAGTATCTACGGTTTTTGTAGTTGAATTACACCTTAAGAGTTAGTCGATTTTGTCAATAACTGATTTTGCCTAGAAATCCCTAGTTTTTATTAATTTTTCGTCTGATTATTTTAAAAAATACTGGAAATTATAAATGTTGACCTCAAAGCTTAGAATGATTTATTACTTACTAGATCTTTAATATTAGAAACCACCCTTTAAGTTGAAGATCGAGGCATTTTTTTATACAAATAAAAAAAACATATTTAATTGTAAAATCATTCTTCACATAGCCCAGGATTTAATGTAGTAATTATATTTCGAAATAATACAAAATATAAGATATTTACATACTAAGTTTATATTTCACTTATATATACCTATTTATAGATGGGTACATAATAATACACTATTTTACTATGTTGTACACTTGTACCTACTATGTTGATTAAAATAATATACTAGTAAATTATATTGTATAGCATTATGATATCGTACGTACTACTGTATTAGTACCTAACCTACGTAAGTAATATCTAAATCTAAAATTATATTACTTATCTACTTTAATGTATCTATATATTATTCAATTATTTAATCCTGTGGTTTTAAATTAAAGACAAATAATCATTATTAAAGCATTAAATTTAAATACGAAGCAAACTCTGTTGACATATTATAACGAAATTAAATGTTCTTTATATAGAGTTTACTCGTAGTATATTCATATTTAAAAACCATATCATTCATAAATGTATAAAGGCTAAAATTACAATGTTTTTCAAAGCGCCTATAATATTTTCACTAATTAATAACAGTAGCTATGATAATGTAGAACAGATCAATAGTCGAAAACTCGAAAGGTTACGTACATTACGTCATTATTTCAACTGTTGCGTCTTGTGTGTGTGAATAAGTTTCTTTATTTGTTCTTGATTAAAGGGAAATGCAATTTAAAATCGAAAATACCGAATTCAATATTAATTGGTTCATCAATGTCAGTTGAAGGTGAAAAGTTATTTAGTTAAAAATGTATAGGTACTTTGTTTATTGTATTTTTTTTTTTAAACGTCATGAATTAATTTTTTATTATACATTTATACAAATACTGGCAATAGTGCACTTTGAAGAGCAAAGAATGAATATTTATTAAAAAGGTAAATTACATTTTTGAGTATAAAATAACTGGATGAAAAAATTTAAATAATTTTAAAAAGGTCTAAAAAGAGGGGGGCTAATTTTGGTATTAGAACAATATATCATTAACAATATATTCATAATATTTTTAGTACTGTAGGTATTAAAACGGCTCTAACGGTTCTACCTAGAAATTATAAAACGATATCCGTTAAGAATAAATACGAAAAAATTGTTACAAGTCATGTATTCTCCGTTAACTACAATATTAATAGAAACGTATTGTAGGAAATGTATAATATTATAACGAATTTTGTAGAAACGTAAATATTATATATCTACACTACGTTCTTCTTTTCGAGTGGCCTAATAGTACAAACATACTGTGTAGTTACGTATTATATTATTATTCTATAGCAGCATTAACCAGTAAGACGTTATTTTTTGTTCGGTGGCGGCGTAGCAAACGGAGTGGTTTCGGGAGGGGACGATCGATGTAGCTCTACAGGACGCAACTAGCAGGAAGCGGGCAGCGGCAGCGGTGGTCCAAAATATAAAATTACCATGGAAACCGTTGGGCAAATCTAAATCGAAACTCGTAGAAGATTCCTTACCCCAAATAAATGGTTCGATGGACCAGTCCACTTTCATATAACGCGTGTACATGTTTGTGTGTAGTGTGTGTGCGTGTATTAAACAGAGAGAGAGGTGACAGTGAGTGGTGCGTAAATGTGTATGTTACTGCGTGAGAGAGAGAGATAGTTTGAGAGGGAGAGATAGAGAGTGAATCGTTGTATACAAACCACCCTATCGACAAACAAAAAACTACCATCTGCCAGTTCTACACTTGGCTTGCAGGCACCGTCTTTGACCCGAATGGTATTGATTTTATTTTCACTCTTTTATCCCGAGTCAGTGATGTCTGGAACCTTGCCATTTCTAAGCATAACAATTTATCACAGTTCCCTTATATTTTAATAATTTTACGATAAATATCATAAATAAGAAAACCAATCGTGTACTTATTTTAGGTACTATCTACATTATTAATTACATACCTATCCGTATTATGATCGTTTTCTCCTTTTGTTTTAGTTGTATCACATATTCACATGCAAAAGATTGTTAATTGATTAATTTTAATATACCGCTTCAACTTAAACCTATACTTTGAATTTATAATGTTATACATTCCATTGGTATGTAATTAATTAATTAATTTGTATATATATTATATATATAATATTGTCGTGTTCAGATGTTTATAAATGAACTCACTATACACGTTAAACATTTTTTAAATGGCTATGTACCTATTACTTTAGAGTAAAATAATCGAAAAAAATATGGAGTTCAGCCAAAACAAAGTGTAGTTCTAATCTTTTAATTTGGGTTCAAGTGATTTCACTCTAATTTTAGCCTCTAACGTCTTAATATAGTGACGAAAAACTATATGTTTTTTCAGCCTATATTTCTAGGAGAGTCAAATAAATGTTTTTGTCAAGTTCCCTGGTCTAACATCTGCTCAACTTACGCAATATCTTTTAATAGAAACTTCTGTACTATACATTTTCATTAAAACAAACCTCTAACATTGTTACAGAATATATTTTTTCACGAATTTTAGTTGGTTACCTCACTGTATTTAAAATATTTCTCCATAAATAGATATGTTTATAATATAAATACTACATTTTAAACAATTTTGTGTCATATTTACAAGTTTGAAATTTCAAAACATGTAAAAGTTCTTATTTAACCATAATATACTTTGAATAAGATGTATTAAGGATCTGTATATTAAATAAATAATATTATAATATTATATGCTACGAGTGTAAAGAGTAGTTTGCCATAATATTTCCGTCAATTGAACATAAAATGTTTGTATAGATGAGAAACCATTTACATATTTATAACAATTTAAACGTCCAGAAAAAGAAAAACCTAAGAATATGAAATTAAAAACATTTTTTTATGATGGTTATTTTTTTTGTGAAACTGTATCTGGTATATTGTAAAAAAATTAGTTACATGTTTTCGTTACACAAAAATCAATGACAAGAGTGGCGTGATCCTAAAAATAAAAATGAGTGCCTTTCTAAATCTTGGAGTTGTGCAAGTTTCTTCCTGCATCACCCCGTAATAAACGGAGACCTTTATATTGAACACAATATAATATAATAATGGACTCTATACAATATAAAACGTATAATAATACGCGCATACATACAACCGCGGTTGTGGCGGCGGCTGTGATGCAGTCGTATCATATACACACATCGCAGCTACGTTTAATATAATAATATATTGTTTTGTGAGTTTTGTTCCCGCGCACGTTATAAAAACTAAAAAAAAATAAACAAAAAAAAAAAAATGTCAATACTTATAATAGGCTGCACACACAACGGGTGTACAAAGGACGAGCCCCGTCCCGCTGCAGCTGCCATGTTTATGCTCCTATATATTATAATACGAACGTGTCGTGTTTTTTATCCTTCTCTACACATCGTGTATATAATAGATATGCGCACTGCGGAGAATCAAGTTCTCTTCACACAATATTTTACCATCACGGTCTTGGTATTTCTTTCTTTCGTTCTTGAGGTCAGCTTTCAAAATATATAAACATTTAAATCTGGCAACCCGCCAGGCAGGGACCATATACCTATATATTTTAAACTCGGTGTCGACGTTCCGGCTGCATCACGCCCCCAAATATCGTACTACGTATAGGTGTTTTATAATTATTATTTATACGATATCTACGGGATACGAACTTACTAAATAATACACCGTAGGTATACCTATATATGTGTATTGTATATATGCTACGTTTTAACGTATTCGGCGGGTACACCCACCTATATACGGCTATACCTATACCTATTTCGATTCACCGTGTTCCACAATAAATAATAATAAATGCACATCAATACGTAATATTGACATGTGTATGTCCTGTATTAAGTAACAGTTTTGGGAAGGTAGGAAAAACGAAACAGTATTATTACTGTTCGTGGGTGTATATACTATAATCGATTTTTTTTTAAGTAATTGCGCATTTAAATTTCGGTTTGTGCGTACTAGAATAAAGTGAAAAAACATAAATAATTAACTGAAAACTTGAATTTTTTTTTTAATTGAAGTCAATATTACTTTATTTCATGATATAAAAATGGTACCTGTATATATATATTGTTAGGGTAAAGAATTTTAAAATTTGGAATACTTACCAAAAATATTAATTCGCATTGAGCCTTTTATAAGCATTTTTTTTTCAAAGAGTTAAATATAAAATATTTATTATTTACTATTGATTAAGAGTAAATTCGATTAGACAAAATCGAATAATTTTATTTCATGGAAATCAAAAATGTATTTATACCTGCGTAAGTTTCTTCTGGATTACTTCTTGAATTACCTAAGTTAATGCGCAATACCTTAACTATTGAATATATTTTACATAAGTATTACTAATGTATGTATAAGTCTATTGACTCGTGTACCTTAGCGTAAGTAGACGGTAATAGGTCCCTATAAGACAAATCCAAGATAGATGATACGACTTATGGTCTCTAATCACAGCCTACCCACTGGTATGTAATAATAAATAATAATATTCCATAACATTAACATCCATTGTCCAAATTCTATAGAGGCTACAAATCAGTCCATACAATATACCAACAATTCTATATTGTGAAACTATACTTCAATTCAAATGTTAATGAAATAAATAATGCTGTACCTAATTAAAAAATAAAATGTATCAGTATTGATGAAATGTGAATGATTTGATGTTAACTTATAACCTTGTTGTTTAAAAAGAAAAAAATTATTTCGTCATTATCATTTATAATCAGAACCTAGATATTATTATAAAATAAAACTTTAATGTGACCTTTTGCCCCATTACTCAAGACGCGTTTAACGAATCACATTGTTCGGACACGTGACTATGTTCAATCAGCACTTTAAAATGAACATTGGGCGATTACGCAACACCCGTCTGTTATTTCTCAGTATGCTATCTAATCATCCACAGTACCTACAATGTTTTATTTTCCTTTAAGTTATTAACTAAAAAAATTACATCATTTCAATACTAAGTATACTATGTTCCTTTTAAAATGGGTTATCGTGCTGACCTGCTTGAGGTTATTTGAATTCATAAACAGTTTTTATGTACAATTTAAATTTAATTAGGTCCATAATATTATATGTATACCTAATTAAATTTAAAAAATCCAATGACCTCTGTATGCGTGATGTGTAAAAACAACTACGTTTCAATTTTAATTTCTGTGATAAAAAAAACGGCCAACAACACATTTTAATTGCTCTATTTGTGATTTTCTAAACTAATTATGAAAACATTGCATTATTAAAAATTAAAATAATTTACATGCTGTTATTTAATTTTGTATAATATATAGTTAAAATAAATAAATTGTTTAGGTAAGACTTAAAATACTATAGTATAATAATATGTAAGACGTAAGTACTAACTATTCATTATTGTTTTCACTTAAAATAAACACCTCTTTGAACATCGCTCGTTAATAAGCATATAAGGAGTAATCGGACAGTTATAATATGCTGCATTATATCATTTAACTTTAAAGCCAATGTATTAATTCATATCACAATGAACAAATTGCATACAAGCTGTATAGTATAAATTATTACCTATACAGCAATAATAACTACTATCTGCGTACTTTCGATAGTAGGTATTGTACAATTTGTTGGTGACTACAAATTCAACATCTATTCGGTATCTTTATTAAAACGACCATAGCAATATTTTCGTTTCCAGTTAATGTTTATTCTACACACACACATATATACAATGTATAAGTATCAGGTATCGTCACTATATTCATTTGCGCATTTATAATATATAATAAATGTATAATAATAATATTTATTTTGTTTCCAATATTGATAACTTTATATATTTATGCATTAATCGTGCATGCCATCGGTGTACTCAGGTTTGTATATTATATTTTACAATTTTTAATGGTATTGTAAGTTACATAACTTAACTGGCGTCGCAGCAGGTACCTACCTATAATATGTAGACGAGCTAGATGCGTTTCGAAATCATTTGAATAATTTAGTCACATATTCGTATGTTGTGGAGACTATGACAGGCAGAACATATTTTGAAAAACATTCGGCTCAGTCACATTTTAATAGTTATACCTACGCTGTTATCGTTGTTTACCATCGACGATCACGATAAAATCGTAAACGCGTCCGTCCGTCCTTACGCCGCAAGTATCTATAAACCGGTATTCATCTAGTTATAAACTAGGCATAGGTAATTACCAGCACACTATATTCATTTCGGCCGATACCTCGGATATCGTTTCATAAACATCATACCGGTTTTTTAAAACATTTTTTATGTTTTTTATGGAATGAGCGTTCGGCCGGCTGTGGCATACAATAGCATAGGCCGCCAAAAGGTTAATAATAATAATAATAATAATCTAATAATAATATGTATATTGTATATTATATACACAGTGATTCAAAAAGAACATCACATCTTTGAAAATCGAGATCTCTACAAAGAAGAAAAGATGAAACAGTGAGCTAAGGGGTCACCAGCGTCTGCCAGTCAGGTCATAACATAGCTCTTCCTCAATAGCCCCATGGCCCATTTATGCATCGAATCCCTGATTTTAACCTAGCTCTGAAAGTTTTTCTGTGTGGGGCGTAGGTATATTTAAGATACACTTTTTAATTATTCTATGATGTTTCTTTTAACAAAACAGATTTTCGAAGATGGGGTAAACTTTTTTAATCACCCTGTACATGACAGCCACGTTGGCTCAAACACACCTACCTGCATGTGCATTCTGATGCGATCCAGGGGAGCCGAGACGGTTTTAGACACAGCAGCCGATATCCCGCCTGCTGCGCAGTGCCGTGACCAAACGTCAAATTCCGTCAAACCGTCAGTAGTTGGTGTCGTGTTGTTTTTCAACATCATGACAATAATAAGTTTATAGCAATGTATTATATGAAGTTGCACTATACGACCTGTTGTAAATCGTAATCAACGACCGACCCAATGACATATTATTATTAAAATATTAAGATACGAGGATTCGGGTAAAATACATTGTAATGGGCAATGATACTCATACAGCATAGTCACTATATACTAACATACCACATATATTTGGATGTAGGTAACAATAATATTATATTTTAACAAAATGTATATATTATTATTACAAGTCAGTAGTCATGTGAAAATCAACAACTCTATTTAGCAATGTAAATGATATAGATAAAATACAGAACAGAGAGATTGATAAAAAATTTAAATAATTTGAATGTACGCAGTAAAGAAAATCCGAGTAGATAAAATATGAATGACTTTCAGAGTTCAAACATCTTGCAACAAATTTGATTAATTTTGTTGTGCATCAAATTATTACTATGAGTTTTTATTCTCTCTGACTTCTAATTACATGATAGCATAATATAGTTGATTATGAATTATTGTTGTGTAATAATATTTATAATATGATCCCTTGACCTATTGTCATTATTAAAAGTAATACATAAATACATGATAGTTAGGTTACATTATTACTATTAATTATAATCATTTATCAATTATCATCCATGTCATTATATAAAATAGGCAATATCCGCATAATATGTAGGTACATAGATATCTATATCATTACACCAATTATTTCGAATGTGGTTATTTATTACTCTATGGTTCACCGTCTCCCTTGGACGTATGGAATAGTATTTTGAATTACTTTCATTTTTATTCAACGAGGATCATTGCATAATGTAATAAGCTGTAACTAAATACTGTAGAAAAAAATTTTTTTAAATGACATTATATATGTACAATTAAAATTTTACATTATAAGACGACGCCATGCCCGAATACGATGTCTCCGTTCTAATACGTTCTAAATAATTCATATATAACCCTGTTATGTTTAATTTTAGAGTGAATTGACCTATTACCAGATTTAGAAATAAGAATATATATAGTCGATGTCATAGGTTTTTTTAATTTTAATTTTAAATCAAGATTTGAGCATTTTAAAACAGTAAATTATTTGTACAATTTAAAATGTAAGATGAAATGAAGATTTAAAGGGTTGATTCCGTGTGACCACTGCTTTGAGCCTATATATAGTATACTGTACTTATACTTGTCATACTGATTTAAAAGCTAGATAAATTACTTCCTCTGGCTTATAATATCTGATATTTTTATCTTCAAACATATATTTATATTGTTACAACTATTATTAATAAATATAAGTATGAATTGGTATACTTATTACTTATAATACTTATATTTATACTTCGGTATACATAATAATATAAACTATGAAGTATATTGAAGTGTGCAAATTTTCCTCAGCTATAGAATTATTTAAATTACTATACGTAGGTTTACGTCCAGATTTTACGTATAAATAATAAACATTGTTAGTTAAAATTTATTTATTTTATTGAAAAAAAAACAGCAGTTTTTGTAAAGTGATATAGAAATATTACTTCTTTTTTAATAGTGAAAAAAAACTAAGAAATAGACACACTTGTGAGTTGGAGCATGAATATAAATAAACATGCGCGTGGGACGTTTTTTTCGTAACCGAAATCAGAAATATAATTATAGGAAGAACTTAGTACTACATTTAAAATAGAGAAACTTGTATTTATCTAAGTACTTATAAGAATTGTAATGGTATTATTTAATCTAGCGTCATTTCCATCGTGTATAAATATTGTGAAGAATAACTGTACTACTAATTAATTAGTTCGTCTAATACTCTACTGAGAAAAAATAATTATTGGGTATATATTATTTATATTTGGTATCTCATAATAATATAATGCATTTATTTTATTGAAGATCGAAAAAAACATATATAAATTATTAAAATATAGAAAATGCCTATGTATGATACTATACCTGCTTTAATATTAATATGTTCTATACCTACTACTAAATAGAGTGTATCCAAAGGATTTGACAATTACCTACCTAATAATTTATATTGTTATTATAGGTTAAAATATATGATAATTTGCATTAATATTGTAAAAGCCTGCAGATATAATATACAGTTTAATGTTTATATATAATGAAATACATATTAATGAGGATGACAGATTTTTGAGGCCACAAGCCCATAACAAATATAGACGTGGTAAACTATCAACTTGTACCGTGCCATTATTTCCTCATTTTTTTCAATCTTGTCTAGAAGAAGCTCCAAATTTTAACATAAAATAACTAAACAAAAAATTGCGTTTATATATTTTTTAGAGCTTTTGGGTACAGAATTAACTACTTACGTGAAACACTGTTTTAAATTTTCAATCTATAGATATAAACGTTCCATATATTTTGAACTACCTACTTAATAATTTGTTAATTTTCAATTTTATAAATGTTTTAAAAATTTGAACTTTAATAACTCATATATTTTCATATCACATTTTTTTTTGATATCAACGTATGAGGAGTCTTGTATTACATTTTCAAGTTTTTTGCTAGAGTGAAAACATTTTTACCGGCATTAAAAAAAAAAACTAATAAAAATTGAACATTTTCCTACATAAATAGTTAACTCGAGTCAAAATATTTCGAAAATTGTATGATGTAGAATCTAGAAAATGCAGTGAAAAAAAAAAAATTCAGTGAACATTGCATGTACCTATGTACAGTATTTGTTTTTTTTAAAGTTACACCAATATTCAAATTCGATTTTTTTTTTTTCAAAAACCTCGTTTTTATAAATTTGTTTGTTTTAAATACACTTTTTAAAATTTCTGAGAATTTTAACCCCCAGAACTCATAAGCTAAATTCATTTTTCCGCACCGAATAAGATTCTGAAGTTGAAAATCGAAGCATTATTTTGACTACTTAACGTGTAAACAGACAGAAAAAAAAAACACTTTAAAATCAATACACTCATGGCTCCGATCAGAATTTAAAATTACTGAAAAATTGGGAAATGGAAAAAACTCAAAAACTAAGTTTTTGACAAAATTGATTTCGTTTTTTTGTTGTACCTATTCAAAAATGAATAACTGAAGAGACATACCTAACATTATCAGAAAATGTTTATTTGAGCATTTCTAGACATGATATAATTTTCAACATTTTTAATGTCAGTTTTGGACAAAAGAATACAATAGATAGATACTGAGTACATAAAAACCTATATTAAATAATGAATTAAAAAGCTGTAAATAATTTGACTCATAATTTTTAACTTAATATATACGATACTATATTGAGGTTTACAATTGAACCTTGATAATAATTATAACTTAACATGTCAACAAATATCTAACATTCAACTTGACTAAGTTATATATAATTATATTGGTTATCTAGTTGACACTAAGTTTCGGTTTCATATTAACATTTAACATAAATGCTTCTTTGGTATGCTTGTATAGCATTTTGTATTTATAATATATAATGAAAATATTTTATTTGAATTTAATAACATGCATATACAATATAAAATATTAATCAGTTTTTATTATTTCGAATTTAATTGGTAATAAAAATATGTATTTTGATTCATGGCCACATGCGTATTTTAACTGATAAGCACGTTTTATAATGATTAGCTTATAAATTAATAAATAATGAACACAAATTATTAATTGAAAATTCCTCCAAACAAATAAAAGTATAAGTAAGAAAATATTTAATACTAAACCTCAGTTTAACGAAAATATTTGTTATTAAAATTTTTTAAATAACTAATAAGTAATTAAATGGTAAACCTATCTAGGTACACGAATGTTGCAATCAAAAATGCTGAGAATTAGCTTTTCAATAATTAAATAAACAAGTGTAAATTGACTAAAAACTTGATATTAGATACATTTCATTTTTATTTCAAACTTAAAAATATACATAAGTCGTACAGGCTAAGTAAAACTTTAGGCTTAAGTACTGTCAGTGATATGTCAAATATAATTTTTCACCAGAAGCTCATAATGAACTTATAACTTTATCAGTATTTTAAATTTTAATCTGAGGCTATAGGTACATTTGAGTTCAACTGACATGTTTAACTGAAATGTCAAAAAATTAAACAAAATATTTAAACAAATACAAATTTATATTTTGATAATATTTTTATAATCATAATAAAGCAACAAAAATATTGAGTGGTTATAACATATACCAATGTTATTTAATTTATTATTTAAGCGTTAAAATATATTTAAATATTAACTTATAGAGAATGTCAACGCACTATTAGTTTTCTCTCTCTATCTGTCATACACGTAACACAGACAAAACAAGTTAACTCAAAATCAGGTTTGATTGGTTTTGAAGAAATCTTAGAGTAAAATTATAGAGAATGAGCTTGGCGTAACATTTTTTTCTCTTAAACAATATAATTCTCTATTAAATTTATAAAAATATTCTTTATTTTTTAAGTCAAATAGATACTTCTATATAATTTAATTTAATAAATACAATGAAAATCCTACAAAATATTATTTTCTATGGTTATGTTCTAAAATTCTTTAAAAACTATAAAAAAAAAAGAAAGATTTTGGGTGAATATGAAGTTTGTCTATTTGTTATTGGTCGAAGATAAAAAACATAATATTTTAATAATAAATAGCCCGCTAAAAAATCATTTTAAAATTACTTATTCTTAGATAAGCATCAACAAAAGAGCAGTGGACTTCAGATGTAATTTTACACCACAGCTATTACCACCTGAGATTAAAATCATACATCCTGATTCCTGATTATGCTAAAATTTGAAGAAAAAAAATGATGTACGGCGCTCTTATGTATAACTTAGGTAAGTCTTCCATTTTTGTACAGGTACGTAGGTATTCGTATTTTGTAATTCAATTTGTACTTAATAAACTTATTTATGAAAATTGCGACAAATAGAAGTATGATAAATAATAATCAGTGTTGTGGTGTGTTACCCATATCAAAAATTAAATTCTCTATCACCTAAAAATTAAACATAAGGTTAAAAATTATATAATTTGAATACGTTTTTACGTTGTTTTCGTTTTCAGGCAAATACAGCCTATATACATATCATGGATTAGTTCAGCTGTGGAGTGGTTCAACTTTTTAAATTAAGAGTACAAATATTAGACATCAATATTTTAGTAATTTAATATTTTATCTATTTTTTTAAGGGATTTTCAATATTTTGTCTTGTATACAATATATAATCATCCAATATTTAATTAAACATTTTAAGTGCTTGGTATAATATTATTATTAATATTCCACTAATCGTAAATTACGAATTTTTTTCTACTAGTTATTACTGTAGGTAACTATAATATACTGTACGTGTATTTTTTTATAATATTATTAACTATAGAGTTATGTATGGAAAAAAATCATCACTTTGCGCTTACACAAAGTTACCGACTTATATATGCAAACATTAGAGTCTAGAGTATTCTCTAGCACTTATGCCATCAATTATACCTAAATATAAATTAGTTATAGGTACACTTTAAAATCTTAAAATACATTATGTAATATGTTTTAAGCTTAATTTTAACGAGAAAAACAGGGAACGCCGTAAGTATAGTTAAGCTTACAATTCCACTTAGTCGTACACGTGTGCCTTATTAGCTATTACAGTGGCTGTATTATAGCCTTATAGGCGTGCTCTGTGGGTATGTGTTGATGGGACGGGGCCGGGGGGACATGGTAGTATGGACGCCAAATGCAACGGAATCTCGGCCCAACTGCATTCCCCACCACTACAGACTGAACAATATAATATAGCTTGAACGAGAAAAAAATATGAAAATATATTTTGTTCGAAACGCTGCAACGCAACGACTACGACTACCTCTTAGGTAGTAGGCATATATGTATAAATAATATAGCCGTTCGGCTTACGCGTATTATACATTGTATCTTGGTGCTGTATATACTCCGAAGAGAAGGTCAGCAACCTTTTTGTATGTATGTATATATATATTATTACATGTATGAAACTCGCGTAGGCATATTTTATATTCATAAATATATTTGATATATATCACACTAACCGTTCAACCTTAAACACATGGGCGCAATTTAAATGAAAAAACTCGTAGAGCTGCATGCAGCCTACAACTCCTTATTTTTTTCAGTTATAATAAAACCTTATGACCATTGAGTATTTTGATGAACCACTTCACTCCCTCCCATACTCCAATTAAATAATCACAATATTCAGTAATGAATCACTGCTTTTTATTATTTTTATCATTATAAGGAAATGAGAACTAGTTAACCATGGATAGCATATAATATTATGAGGCTATCTGATTAATTCAAAACTGTAGATGCTAGCACATCCAAGCCACCCTAAAATTGTGTCTTTTAATAAACAACAAATCAATAAAGATCGTCCCGATATCTCTCGCTCAAAATTTGGTCTAATATTGAGAATTTATCGTCTCCCGAATGGAAGTATCTTTGGGTACAAATTATTTCACTCGCTCGAGTGGCTAGTGGGATGTCGAATTATATAATTATATGATCGAATACAGTTGTTAAATTGTATAATAATATTATGTTGTTTGTATAGGTGCATTACGTTGCTTAATTATATGGAAAAAGCACTAAATGTATTATACATCTTTCATAAGAACACTGATAAAATTAATTTTGACTAAATTGCTCATCGTATTTTGTTTGTTATGTAAGTCTGAATAAAATTTCAAATTAGTATGATAAAGAAAGAGCTTATCAAAAGTGCACACATTTAATAAGTATAATAATTGACTGCATATTAGTATAATATATTATGTCATTACAAAACGAATAAAATACTAATGGCTTTTATAATCAATAAGAATTTTGTTCATGCATATACTGCTCTTCTAATGATTTTTGTCAAAACAAATAACCTATAATTCTGAATATAACTTCTATGCTTACATAATTGCATAATGATACATGATAATACATCATATAGATTATGCGTCAGCGATCTACTGGTTTCATACTACTACGTAATTTTATTTCTTGATAAATAATATAATATAGGTACCCGAACAAAACCGATAAGTTTACACAATAAAATATACGATAAATGGTAATTGTATAACTCATTTGTAATTTTGTATAGGTATACTAACACTAACAACGGGAAGTGCAATAGATAAAAGAAAACTACATATTTATACAAACATTATGCAATATTGTGATATATGACACTCAAAAACCTTCTTCGTCACAGCAACAAATATTAGGCACACCTACTCATAAATATTAATATATATATACATGTAGTATAAATTATTAAATTATAGATACTGAATATTATGTACATTGCACATTATCATAAATAAATACTATTCGTCACTCCATCGGGTGCACAGTGCGAATACTTATTTCACACCATAACTGTATTATAAATACAAAAGTTATATTATTGAAGACAATACTAAATGATGATTTTTTTAAGAAATATAATTTCTACACTGAAAAATCTTGCTGACATTGTAATATTACACTTATAGAGTTATAGACGATATAAAAAAATAAACTATACGGGCTAAACAAATTTAATTACAGCTAAAAATGAATATTTTACTATACTAGATTTAATATATTGATGTGTATTGTGTATACTTATTATCTAATAATATTTCGAATAAATAATAGATTTTTTTATAATAATTAGTAGGTATGTGCATAAGCATAATGTATACCTACAAAAATTCGATACTTGTGACCTTTGTCATAAATCATAATAATATTATGCTATAACATCCTATGCCTATTAGTAAATTATTGTTAGGGATGCAAACAATAATTTTTGATTGGATTTTATAGATTTTCCTAACTCATGGAGAAGTTTATAAGCAGACATCATGACCTACGGTCGCATAGAAATTCAGCGTGAAAATGGTAAATTTCGCTCAAAATTAACTGCGGGTAAAAAATGGTACATGTAAATTCAGCCCAAAATTTTTTTTGCATTTTTCAATCAAAACCGCATATAATAAGTTTATATAATTATACTTTATATTACTATATAAGAATACTTTTATTACTTATTGTGTATATACACGTTTTTGAATATGTCTTACTAATTATTTTATTGTTAACATAATAAAGATTAATCATTATAATGTATTAATATTTAAATAAATATATATTTCAAATAATAAGTCAATAATTTCAACATATTATGTCATGTATATCATATAAAATTATTAAAAATCATAAAAACAGTAATATTTATAATAATAAAGACGACTAAAAATATAATCATAATCAATAATATTAGTCAAAATATAATCATTTGAAACATAAATTAAAAATAAATCAAATCAAATCACTTCCATACCATTTTTTTTTGTTTAAATCCCCAGAAAAATGAGCCACGTTTTGTACATAATCATCCATAGATAGTTCATTATTTTTATATTTTCTAATTATATTTTGCATGTAAATATATATATTTTTTTATTTTGAATATCTGTATTTATGTGGTTCATTTATACTATTTATTTTTATGTAAATTTCTAATTGATTTTACTTAAGTTTGTCGAAAAATATAAAATTATGAGGATGGTTACAGTTAAAACTTTTATTAAAATGGGAATTGAATGACTCACAATCATTAGTCGTTCTGTTCAAATCTGCTGTAGCAGCAGCCCATATATTTGGAGGAAAAGGAGCTTTATTACTTTTATAATTAATTAATAAATAATTTGAATTGTGTTAATCTATGGTGATTTGGCTTAGGACTTATTAAATATACTACAAACTAATCAAAAACCATCTCAGACTCAAATTTCCTGGTGGAATTTTCAAACCCATTTTTTTACTTGGATATTTTCCCGGATGAAATTTTCCATTGACCTTATTTTTACCTATTAATTTCGGGCAGAATTTACAATTTCCTATACCTACATGTTAGCTTATATTGTACAGATACATAAAAAACCCTTTAGTATAAGCTACAACTTCGTATGTTGCTTATTGTTTTATCCCTGCTATAAAAATTATTAAAAAGGAGCAAAAAAGATTGTTTTTCATGTATCTAGTTAAATTGAGATCCCATGTTATAATGGTGTAAAAATGAATAAATTCAAAATACTTTTAACGAGGTGATAAGTAATATTGCAAAAGTGGTCACTGCATTCGGTAAAGTTTTATAAGATAATATAATTTGATATTTTATAGCAGCACAATTCAATGTTATGTACTTAAAATCATTGTTGATATTATTACAGAGAGACACGTTCACATTCCATGTTTGCGTGTATGTGGATTGTGGGCCGTCGATTTTGGGGGAAATGTGTAGCACGGCGACGGCTATGGTGCGGAGGAAGTGTGCCTGGGCGGCAGCAGAAGGTGTTGGTGCGATGGAGCGGTGGAATTGGGGGGTGGCGGTGGTTGGGCGGCGGTGGCAACGGCGCCCGCCTCTTGAGCCCGGCCACGCGCAACGCTCTCCAAGGTCTTTGTTCGTACACGCGCAACCGCCGCCTGCAGGTCAACAACAGCGGGCTCATTGCTTCTGCGCAGTAGACGGCGATAGTTTAGTATACGGGAGCGGACGTTCGCGGGCCAGCGTTGCCTGTACGCTTTCACGCAGTCCCGAGCGCGCACTCGCAGACACACACACACCCGTCGGTCGTAAGCCGCTGTTGTCGGAGTATTGACGAGGGGGAATTGTATGGAAGGGCGGAGGAGCGGTTATAACAGAGGGGTCGAGCAGATGGTTCGGCGTCAGCGTGGGGCCTACAATATTATATCCAACATGTGTTTCCCACAGTTCACGCTATACATAACATAGAATTATATACATATATATATATATGTGTGTACTTACATTTTGTGTATGTATATATGTGCTTACATGACGATGACGGACCCCTCTGCCAGGCAGCGCCGTCGTGTGTAAACGAAACTGACGAATACTCAATACATAGAGCTGGGGTCTGAGAATATTATTCTCTTGTTACTGTTCTACTGCGTAGAGGCACTGGGCGAATCACATCAACAAAATAATCCCCTCCGTAGTGTATATTTTTCATAGACTCAAGCAGTGTGTGTAAAATGTTATGGAATTCGGTACATATTTTCGAATATAAAATATACAATGCATCCAATATAACGAGTAACCGAGTAGGCAAGATAATAATTATACACGACACAACTTACGTTCTCCGAGTGCAGTCTCACGGTCAAACACTATTTCCCGGTTAAGATTTTATGAAATATTTCTGTATGCCTCTATATTATGTTAGAAAGCTACATTTATTACACCTCGTTTTTTTTTTATTTGTCTTAAATTAAAATAACAATGTACGAGTATGTTTTCGTGTTACATAAAAAACGTATAGGTAGCTACCCCAATGCTTGGGATAATTAATGCACATATTATGTTATAGATATTTCATAGGTTGAATGATGTACCTCCATAAGGTATTTAAAATATATATGTAGTTCTGGCTTTACGAGAACTTCAGCGCACTATAATGTTATGTTTTTTTTTACTGGACAACGAGCAAAATATAAAATTGACATTCAGCAAGACCAAAATTGTGTTTTTAGCTTTAATATTAAGAAAATTGACGATTGACCTATTATCAGACTCGGGAGCAATTTATAATATGCAATAGTTATGTGTTTGTAAAATGTTCAAATTTAAAAATACTCATATTATATTACATACAAAATGAAATATTTTATTTTATTAACGAATAAACACAGATACATTTTAAGATGTATAATGAATTTTAATAATTTACATTTTATAATAGTTTTAAAATACTTGTAACTCACTTTTAAATCAAAATATAATAAAAAGCGTAAACGATGTTTTGGATAATAATCTGAACTTTTATTTTTATAAGAGGTCAATTCACTTTATTTTTTGACTAATGGAGCTAAACGTGATTTGCTGTTCGTACAATTGGGTATGTTACGTACTAGTAAGACTGAGACAAGAGTACGCCACACCCGCATTGTATGTATTGTCTCCGTCTTACAAACGCATAGGGTAACATGACAAATGTTGTGTTCTAAATAATCGATTTAACTCTGTTATAGTGTTATATCATTCATATAGAAGTGAATTGACCTATTATGAAATTTATCTATCTATTTAACTATCTAGTCAACCTCGTTGGTTTTTTTTATATTTTAATTTAAAAATTATAAGTTGTTTGCGCATTCTAATTACTACATAATATACCGTGTTTTATTCGACTTTTACTATTCTTACTTAATAGACAGTGCATTTTTAAACTAGTAAACTAGGCGACACAGCTAGGTCAGCCAATGAAAATATTTTGTCACCTAGTTAACTGTATTTTTAACTTTTTAAGAACTGGACGACACCCAATTTTTAAAAGTATAGAATTTTTATACTACCCATGCAAAAAAAAAATTAACTAACTAATAAATATTGTAATAATATTTTTCCTTAAAAATTACCTCTTATTTTAAATAAACTATAACTCATTCTAATTAACTTTTACTATTTACTTCTGCTTTCTAGCATTTATATTTATTTTTAATAATTATAAGGTGTAAGCATGAAATAATTCTATCATTCTATAAAGTATAATTTAATATTTATTTTGATAACACATTTATTGTAGTCCAGTGAAAATTCCTAAAAAAATGCATTGTTATTAGTAGGGCTGTGAATTTGTGGGAAAGTACATTTTTTTTTTTGGTGATTGTGAAACGTAGCTTTGTAAGTACACAATTTGAATTATGTAACTACGAATCCATCAATTATGCATCTTTTATTTTGCATTTTTAATTATTTAGGTCATTTTTGTACATTATTAGGTCATATTTTCCTTTTTTAGTTCATTTTCTAGTATTTTTTTTTATAAAATTATGTCAATTGACTGAAAAAATGTTAGAAAAAAAGATAGGATACCTAATATTAATATAAATATAAAAATTAAATCATAAACCATTTTAAATGAATTTTATACTAGTTTTTGGCATTTTATTTGCTTTTTTTGACATTTTTATTGAATTTTTTAAGGTTCTTGAGCGCATTAAATTCACAGCCTTACTTATTACTTATTAAGTATATTATTATAAATATTATAACTAAAAAGATATTTTTGTTGGATAATAAATATTATCCATGTATAATACTTATTGATATTTAATACACATAATGTCTTAGATACATTTATTTTAATATTTTAGGAATAGCCTATAAACCAATCTATTATTTTTTTTTTTCAAGGGAGAAAAACGACGAATATAGAGTAAAACATAAACTCGTTTTAGTTATAATTACAGATTTAAAGATTTCTCTTCTTCGGTTTCAATTTTAATATTTTACGTATTTTTTTTTTTACTATACCTCTTATAAATTATAACTATGTAGGTACATGTAGGTATAATCGATTAATTGGTAAGAAATCAAACACGGATGTATATCGGCTATACTTTAAAACAGGAAAGGCAAGAACCAGTTTTAAATCAAATCTTGACATTCTTTGGATAATAATACAGTACCTGCAGGTATAATAATATAGGTCCAAAGAAAAAAAACCACATTGGCGACGGTGCACATCAGTGCTGTTGTGTATTATAATAAGAATGGACAGCTAATAAAAAGGATAGCAACGGCGGCGGTTGTTAGGGACCCGGCGAACATAAATCAATATTCCCTCTGCACGTATTTATATATATATATATACATACATATATTATCTAATACAAGATACACGTAATATTCCTACACAACCATCGGAGTAAACCGTGAACTGTATACACAATGCGCACGCGTATCGTTGCTTGGCAACGGCAGCCTGGACGTATTTCACAAATATACGTTTCCGGTGTGCGTCGATGACATTTATGTTGGAGTGAAGCATAATATGACCCCCAATTCCAGATCGTATGTAATATATATGACTCACAGTACTTCAGTACTAAGTATAATAATAGTAAACGTATAGGTACTCAATATATTATAATATTCATAGCATATAAGTAGCCATATAATATACAAGTATTTCCGTTAATCACCGTATACAGTATAATGAAGGTACTTACATAATATGAGTATATTATATAGAGATAGTTAGAATAATATATTATAGTAACTCTGAAAACTTTTTGAAATGTTATATTTATCTAGGTAGGCAATGTAATACAAATACCTTTGATATTTATTTTTTGGAATAAGATTTTAAAATGGCGGACAACCAAACAAGGCACGGCGACGATGCGTTCGGTGAAAGTAATTATAGGTAGGTACTACTAATAATATTACGTTGATAAAAATAATAATAAACGACATGAAACTCATAATTTCAAACATTAAACGCCATTTTTTACATTAAAAACGTATTAAAATATGTATTTCACATTGACACATATAGAAAGCTTACTTTTAATTTATAACCTATTGACTATTCTACATATATAAGCAAGCTTATGTTTGTGCCTTTATGCGGATATTATATAATATTAAGCCAGGTTAACACTACGACAAATTTAATATATTATATTACATACAACAACTCTGTACACAATGAATAGTGAATATATTTGACTTTATACTACAAATTACTAACTATATACCAGTGTGCAATATTAAAAAAAAAAAATAGCTACACGCGATGTCATCAGATACCACATTTGAATGTCATCACCTTCTCGGGTGGCAAATGATATGACGTATAAACTACCTTATACCTAAGTATACCAATCATGCGTAAATAATATATAATTTATTAATATTATATTATATGCTATAGAGAATATAATATTAATTAATATCTTGACTATTTATTTACTATATATTATACTATGTACGATATTCTGATGATATTATTATATTCGTATAGGTTTATAGCTATATATAGGTACCTATATGTTTAATGTTATAATAATAATCATGTAGATACACGTATAATTGCAATTACAAATAAGAATCGGAGATTTTTCTTTTATAGATAGATAGGTACTATAAATTACATAAAAAATATTTGTGTATATTGATAATATGTTATTGGTTTAAGTATACCAATAAGCTACATATATAGGTAAGCATAAAATAATCAGTAAGCTGTTTATTATATATTTTATTCATATAATCATCTATGTATCTAATAGGCATGTCAAATGTACTTATATCATTTTATAGTCTACCTACTTAATCTACATTTTGCAATTTTTAAATGAATTTTAACCGGATTCTCATTAACAGTTCAGATAAATATATCAGGTAAATCACGCATAAATACATTGCACATGCTTACGAAAATTAATTTTTTTTTAACTAAACCTATTTATAATCTTTTTACATCGCCCGATGTAATTTTAATGTCAGAAAACGAGAATTCTTAAATGTTGGTGAATGGTTTGGGAGCGTTCGAAAATTCAAAATGGCCGTCCCGTCACGGTCGTTCCGTTGTCAAACGGCAAAATACAACGACGACGCACCACAGAGGCCAACAATGACGATAGATTCGTTTCACGACCTAATGCGGCATTTACCTACTCGTAGACGACGAATTGTTTGCAAGTTATTGTTTTTGTTCGATTTTATTGGTAGGTATGATATTTAAATTCATTAAAAGTCTAAAAACACTATAATAAGTATAATATACTAATATAGTATACTAGTATTTATTTTATAGAAGTATAAAAAAAGGTAAGGTTATATTATCGTAGGTAACGAACATGTCAAGATGACAATAAAGGACAATACATCGCTGACGTTCAATTAAAAATGACTTAATTATAATTATTGAGGATTGAACTTTAGCATAAAGCCTGTGTACAAATCTGCAATGAGTTACCTATACTAAAATATAAATTAATCTGCTTTATTTATCTGCGATCTAAAAAACACTTAAATACAATAAAATTTCGGTTTTGCTCTGTTCAATTTATATAAATACAAAAAACTCTACTTGATTGAATACCTGTGGATGCGCACCTCAAATAATCTGTATAGTCGTCTTTATGCGGTAGTTAAAAATTAAATAATTAAATAATATACCAGAAAACTGAAGTTCTACAGCTATCCCTACGTTAAATTGAATTGTCTATAAAGGTAATATTGTAGAAACAAGAATTGACTTCCACGAAGTAGTTACGTGACGTTCACGTGAAAGTAGTGTGATTTTACGTCTGATGCATTCTGAATAAAAATTAAAATATAATCGCTTGTTACAGTGACGCACATATTGTGGTGAGCGATATTCGCTATTCATTTTCCGTAGTTACTTACTATTGTAATCTGTAGTTTAGAGGTTATAAGTTCCTAATGGCTGTTTTTTAATTTGTATGGCATAACACGATAAAAAAAACAATAACAATAAAAAACAATCGAACCGATTAAAACGATTTCCCAACATCGCATGCGATAGTCGAAATCGTGATCGAAAATGGCTGTCGTCAACGAAAGAGTTGCTAACCGCGATGATACCACTACACCCTGGTATAATTCTCGTTCCGGCCTTCAGTGTCACACTGTATGACAGCTGAATGGCCTGTCCGATTTGACGACGAAACGCCCGGGAAAAATATTGTGACGCACAATTTATTCCACCAGTGCGTTCTTTGCTATATAGGATGATGTGTTCCATCGTCGAAAAAGGAAAAAATTAACGCTTATAATATGTATACAAGGCCGGTGATTTACATTAAAATAATTATAGTTGTTTGACTTGGGACCTTGATTTAGGTATACGTATTATGTATACGTAAGACATATATGACACTACCTACCTATATAATAATCTATAAACTACAGTAGACATATCCCATGTGTATGGCCATATCCTATAATACAATTATAACTAATTCATAAATAAATAATAATGAATGATATTTTCGTAAGAGTTCTAATATAGGTAAAGGTAATAATAATGAAGCAATTAACTTTTTTAAACAAGTTTTGCTAGACATCATACAATTATTATTATAATTCTATTAATTATAGCACAAAATAAGAGCTAATAGTTGGATTGGTAAATATAATATACATATACTTATATTAAATAACTAGGGCCCAAAGCTTAATAACAATGATATTGGCATGCCTTTAGATTAATTACTTCAGCTGTCAAAGTTTTATTAACTCAATAAAAAAAATATATATATATATTAGCATATTTGACGCATACGTTATTACTTATTAGTTATAACTTATAAGTTATAAGTTATAACCAAAATGTCAATAGTATTGTCGTATGTGGAGATAATATAGAGATCTACAATGTGCACTTCTTAAAATTGAATACCTGTTAATGGTTTCCGAATATAAAATGATTAGTTTTATCTTTTACGCATAATACGAGTTTTTATTTAGTTCTTTATTTAAGACAAGTTTAAACGATATTTTTTTGAATCTTAATAAAATATTATATCTATACACACTTATACAACAATTCAATTCAATCATTATGGTTAGGATTGACATTTTAAGCGACTAAAGTGCTTTAAATTATAATATTATTCTGGTAGGCATTAAGCTTTCATAAGTGTATGTTAATATTTTCATTGACACAATAATTTAATAACAAAAAAAACACTTTTTTATCTTATTTTATGGACAAACTGGGATTCTAATCATCTAAATTAGTTTGAATTGTTTTTAAAAGTGTTTTTAGGTACCTATGAAACATACTGCCATATATGTAGTATGCGTATTTCATATTTCCAATATAAAATAGAAATTCTACTTGAATATGTTGTAAGAATATTATGGAAAATAGACTTATACCTAAAATTATAAATTTACTAAAATTCCATATAAAATTAATACTGAACAAAACAAAACCTTATACAAATGTATTATATTTGTACCTACATTTGTGATTTATAATAATATACATTATTAAATGATATGTAAATGGCAAAAATAAAAATATCAAGACTACCTACCTAAATACGCATCTAAATTAATAAAACAATTAGCAAAATAAGTGTGCAGTGTAGTAATTATTAGAACATCTATGTGATCTGTATAGCCGTATAGGTATACCTATTTCTTTATTTAACCAACTAAATATCCCAATATTGAATACGTGTATATTCTATGCATATATATACCTATATATTATGTATATCTCCAAGTATATCTGTAAGGATATGAGTTAAAAAGCTTAAATATATATAATAGTTAAGTGACGTTGACCAAGTTACTCAAAGTTTTAATTTATACGAATAGCTCCTTACTTAAAGAGTTAATTTTTGCACTTATTAATCAGTTTATTCATTGTTTATAAATGCGTACCTATATGTGATGTTCAGTATAACGTTCATTTTTCTCATCATGTGAGTACTATAGGCTTAAAATATATTTTGTTTTGTACGAACAATTGTTTTAATAAATTTAAAAAAATAATAGGAAATATTATTTGTAATTTTATTATAGATGTGTATTGTGAATACTAAATTTTAGACTGTCAAAGTATTGAATGCGCATTTTCTAGATTTCAATAGGGATAAAAATAAATTATACAAATACAACTTAATATAAATTTCCATAGACAGTTAAAATCTCCCTCTAACATATTCATTTAAAATCTGTGAACAACAACAATACTATACAGTATACATATCAGGAACCTGTCCAACATATTATAAATAGTCTTTTTACCGTGGTCCATATTATGATATCTAAAAATTAACTTAAATAATGAATACATTTTTTTAGTACTTAGTGAGGCACTGCCATTAGCTGGCGTCGCTTTTTGTTATTTTTCTGCCAAATTATTTTTAGATGCATGTATATTTTTTACTTAATATTTTTGTTTTTGAATTTTTTACTTTTATAAAACTTGCTTATTGTGTTTAGAAATTAGGCATAGATTGTAAATAAATTTAAAAAGTTTTACTAACTTTTAAAACTTTCTATATTAATTTAACTTAAAATTTCAAAATAATGATTTACTTTCCCAACATTATATAGGTCTTTGTAAGTTACGTTCTTAATACTTAATATATTAAAATATTGCCTCGATTTTATTTATAGATATCGTCACTTCACTACTTGGGTATAAAGATATCAATTCAAGAGCATAATATTATAGTTCCATCTTCCATGAGTTCGTATGATAATGTATCTATAATTATATAAATTGTCACCCCAAAACTATCAGATTTATTACGAAAAACCTATTTAATGTTATATCAGGTACAAGGCCGCATTTGAAGAGATTTTGGGGGTTCAATAACACTTTTTTTTTTAGTTGATGAACTTAATTTTATAAAGCACATTTTCACCATGAAAATTGAAAAGCTTATACAATTATTTACGAAACTTATTAGACCAAGTACGTCTTATACAGGTACTCGCTTGTGTGTACATAGACAAATTGAAGTCAATCCAAATCATATTGTGATCGATTGTTTCGCAAAAGAAAAAAAAATACCGCTAGACTCAATACTCTAAAAATATTTAATTTAAAATTGTATATATTTATCACACATTTAATGCTTAAAAACCCTTATTTAGATGTATTATTATAATATAAACATTTCTTTTAGTTGGCTTTTTATATTGTGAAAATATATAAATCATATATTATTTTCACAATATAAAGCACTCCCGATACTTTGTTCTAGCTACGGCCTTAGGTAGATATAACTAAATATAGTAAATATTACATATAATTTATTAAGTTAGACAACATAATATACTTTACGATATCTTGGAAAATGCTGGACAGATAACTACCGGGTGGCCTTATGCAGCAAAACTTCATCAACTAGCAACGCGTTCCGTCCTCATTGTCCGATATATTACATGCATAAACTTCGCGACGCATATCGTAACGAATATTTCAAATCGCACCTCGCAATGTCGTCTGTAGTGTACGCCTGGCTTTAGGTTCCCGGTGTATAATATAATATGTTGACATATCTAAATCTAAGTTCTAACAACAATGACGTTTTCAGATCGAGCGGATAACCACGCGGTTGAGTGGTGTGTATACTACGCGTCCGGAAGTAACACTGCAGCATAACGATCACAAGTATATTGTTATGAATTGCTTAGGTACAGTAACGATATTGGTTGTACTTATTGTTGTAGACTTGTAGGTATCTGTATGCGAAAAACTCGGTCAACAGTACACGGCAAACTTGCGATATTATAAATATTATATTGCGGGGCGCGAACGAATCACATCCGTTGCGGGCGGTTATGTAACGATAAACGAATGAAAAGTATATGCATTTACTATAACAACAATTACAATTATACATTTATACCACCTATCCGTTGATGTATGTCATACTGCAGTTATGCATATTGGCACGCGAAAAAATATTCTCGCCGTAATTGTAATTGAATATTCAACCGCGGTTAGGTTTCGTCATTTATTACCTCTTCCATGCAAGATTCAAACAGGCGATCACATAAAATCACAGCTGGTTGATATACAGAGTGAATGTTTTAACAGTGAACACTATAAGCGCAGTAATTAGGAATTTTGTTGGGGGTGTGGAAGGGAAAGGAGAAAGGATTATACATTTTTAGTAAAAATCTATACACCTCATAGAGTCACAACCGGGTTTTATTTAGGTAGATACCATTTAATAAAGAGGATAATATAAAACGATATTTATTTTCTCTCTAGGACCCACGCGCGACAAAGAGAAAACATGTTAATGTAAAATCGTTTTTTCTTTCAATTTTCAAGTAATCTTAGAGTAAGGCCACCTATTATTCATAAATTATAAAGAATAATATTTTTGAGGGTTTGACATATCGGTTTTAATGTTTTATATTTTATTATTATTTGAATTCAAAAATATTACTCTTGCAAGGTTCAAAAAGTAATTTTGGATGAATGCGTTATATATCTATACTCTGGCCTGCGAGGAGAGGAAACAAACAGCTAGGCGTAGTGCGTTGACGACTGATATTCTCAGATATAGGTAATATATTTTATTAGTTACAGACAATTACGAAATTCAGTTTAAAGTAAATTAATATTGATGAATTATAAATATTATAAATTAATAGTAGACCAAAAAGCCAAACAGAACTGGAGGAATTTGGTTTGGTAGATTTTAATTTTGAAAATGGATTATGATTTATGATTCATTAACAAGTTTACCAGCTTGCATTCTAGTTTGAATGGAAATAAATGCTTATATTGGGACATTTCGGAAAACTTTTTTTTGTAAGGAAAATGTATGGGGAATCCTGTACTACATTTTCAAATTCCTAACAAAGTACAAATTTCTTACCAGAAAAGATGCTTATGTAGAAAATTGATGCATTTTGTCTGCTCCAAAAGATGATGTCTGATCATGGACACTAAAAAAAACACATCATTGTAAATTCAATACATTCATCGCTCCACTCAAGATCTAAAATATGATGTATCTCAAATACAAACCATTTTTCTGCAAAAAAAGCAAGGAGGTAAGTCAAATCAACAAGACGATTAAGAATAGCTCATTAAAATATAATATCATTATACCTATTATTATGTAAAAATTAATTCATGGTTTGAATTTAAAAATAAATACACATAACAATAAAATAATTATACAAAGTTTACAATAATATAGTAAAGCATTATTTAGCGGCACAACGATAACGCATTTGCCTTACAATTTGACATTAACAAAAAAAACTTTTATATTTTAAATCAATCACATGAATAAAATAAGTATCACATAATTCACGAGTAGGTATTCACTACATAAATTAAAACTGTAAAACATCTTAATAAGATGGAATATATGCTTATCACTAAATTCTGGAACATTCATAATTTTTTTTACCATAAATTTAAGTGGTCGTCTTAGACTTCATAATGTATGGTATACTAAATTATGATTGAATACAAGATTATTTTATTGACTTCAAAAATATTTTCTAAATTATTGAGATTTAACAATAGATTTAAAATACAAGTTCCTAAATAATTAAAAATTAAATTTAAAAAATACTAATTTAACTATTTTTAATATTCTGAGCGGAGCGATGAATGTATTGATTTTACAATGTGTGTTTTTATATTTATTATTTTTTTTTGTGTCTGTCATCACGGTTTCTTGCAGTAAAAGTGTTTCGATTTTCTTGAACAGCAACTTTTCTGGTAGGAAAGTGAATCTAGTTTGTGCATTCGAGAGGTCAAATTTTAAAGTTCCCAATAGTTTTTAAAAGCAACAGGAAAAACAAAAAAAATTAAGGAAAAACGGGAATTTTACGCAAAACCATTTTTCGTTAAAAATCAATTTTTGTTTTTGTTTTGAGCGTAACCCTAACAAAAATGACCGTAAGTATACATGACATTTTCCCTGAATATTTTTGTAAGCATTTTCTATATACCATAACATTTTCAAAATATTTTAATTTGTGAAGAACTGTTTATAGGCGTATTAAAATTTCGATTAATATTTATAAATTTTCGCTTTGTCGAAAAACTTGAAAATGTAATACAAGGTTCCTCGTAAATTTTCCTTGATGAAAATTATTAAAATAGTTGAGCGTAAATCCACAATAATTTTTTACGGGCGTTTAAACTTAGACTTCTGAAAAAATTCGTAAAAATCACGAAAATTAGCAAATTATATTCCGTTATAAATTCATAAAAAAATTTTTATTTACATCTAAGATTTCAAAATTGTATATAATATTTCTCATAAGTTTGTCTACCTTTATCAAAAAAAAAATCTACAGGAATTTCAAATTAAATTTTTATGAGAGTTTGAAGTTGAAATTTTTTAAACATTGGATATTCATTTGATTTCTCTTGTAGCAATTTTCTTATTTTGTTGTAATTCAAAAACGAATTATTACTGTAGACACTTGAAATTTACACCATATGTTTATTTCACCAATTCATATACTCGATAAAATGTTCAAAATATTTCAACTCGTTTTAAGCTGTTGACGGACATTTAAAATTTTAATTTTTTTCTCTATAAATGTCAATAAAATTTTATTGGTTGGGTCAAAAAGCATTAAATAAATTTAATAACTTGTTACAATAGCAGTTGAAAAATATTAAAAATACGTATTTTTTTTATGAGCATTTAAAGTTCAAATTTTGACAATATTTATCAAATTGAAAATTGAAAATGATTTTGTAATTAAAAATGTATACGATTTTCAATTTTCATAGCTAAGGATTGAAAATTTAAAACAAGGTTCCAATTAAGCAGTTTATTTCCATAAATAAAAAAAGTCTAAAAAATATGTGAATACGGTTATTTTTACAGACATTTTGAGTTTAAATTTGGATAAGATTGCATATTAAAACAGAGTATAACGTTTATTATTTTGTTGTAATGTGGGTTCCAAAACAGCTCAATTTTACATAATTATATTTAATATTTTTCCAGCATCACTTTTAATTTATGAATAATATTAATTGAACTTACCAGCTACCATATTAATAATAAGTAATATTAATATAAAATATCCTGGACTGACATACCGTCTCCGCTCAGAATCGTTTTTTGTGTACAATGATATTATATCATTGAATTAAAATGTAATACCATCCATTACAGCGATCTTCTTGAATCTAAAGACCTAATGTACAGCAGAGCGACATCCACTTACTCGCTTTTTTCCATTACAAACGTAAAATTAATTACTTCACTACAATTATCAGATTAGGTACCTACGAAAAATTATTGATGATAATATTAAAACTGATATTTTATAACCTGTACTTTGAATTTAATATACTTTTATGTTATTTTGTACAAATTGGTTTTTAATTTTTTTTTATTTATTTAAAATATTCATGTCGGATTTTGCTGAAAATAAAAATAAAAACGTAACAAGGTGCTGCGCTCTAGGATTGAAATTGTCAAAATGATTAGTAAATCCATAGAACTTACACTAACTACTAGATGCGATTCGTGTATAGCAACAGCATTGTTAGCTGCGTCTTGACGGCAAAATAAACTAAATATCTTACCCTACTACCAGGCCCGTCTTAAGGGGTAGGTGACGCAGCCACATAGGCCCGCCCTAGGCCGGCATTTAACATTTTTGTATATTATATAATATTTAAAAAGACTCCTAGTACCTACTTATATTAAATCTTGTGTAGTAAAAAATGAAAATCAATATAAAAATATAAAATTTGGTGAGTAAAAATAGACAAATAGAAACGTGTGTTTTACGCTTTTGGTAGACCGCCTACCGCAGTAAGTTTCTAATGACACCTAACCTAATGAATTCGGAATTAAGTATATTTTAGTAAGATTTTTGTAAAAAAAATATTTGATATAGTATTGATATGTATAAGGGGAGGCAAAATTTAAGTTTGCTTAGGTGTGTAAAATCACAAAAGCTGGGCCTGTCTACTATTCCGCACTGCCATGCATATTGAGTACCTAAACGAGCAAAGAACAAGTGCCTTATATGGCTATATCATGTCGTTGGGCTTTCTATTATACACTCATTGCGCTTGTCAAATAGTTTAAGATCTATAAGTAAATCAAATAATATCCTAATATTTTAGATCGTGTACTATGAATGTGAACACAGCATATTATTTTGTTGCTAAATGATAATATTAAAAAATATTGTCTCTGAATTAGTTCGATGTGTGCATTCGTAATGCAACTCCTAGCATAATACCTTACCATCATAACGTGCTTAATACTTATATTATTATAGTAGTTACTATATAATTATAACTTTTTTTAAATATTTTAATATTTCGTGATTTGTTAACAAAAATTCAAAACACAATATGGTGATTGGTGATTTGATAACAAATCTGTGTATAAATATGCGAGAAGTTGAGTCGTGAATGAGCACATTGAACACCTATTTCAGTTGATGTCGGCAATTTTTTTTGTATTGATGTATATTTACGCGGCGTGGTTTCGTCTAAATCGTAAAACAGCGATTTCTCGTCAGATTATTTTAGTGTATTGTGTAATTCAAAATGAATAATCGTAAAAAATGTAATCAAGAAAACGATAATTTAAATAGGTACTCAGAGAAACTTTCAAAATATTTAAAAGAATTTTAAACTTGAAAATGCAGTAACTTATAGGTACCTACATGATCCCACATAATTTGTTCTAATCTTAGTTTAAAAATATTAAAATGCATTGTGTGTAATTTCACGTTTTTGTTTATAGACATTTGAAGTTCAAAATATATTGACGAAATTAACATTTGAACAAAGAATAACAATTTTAGTTGCTTTGTTGTAATTTAAAAATATTCGAGGGGACTTGATTACTGTTTGTGTTATGTCTATATAAATTTAAATCATAATCTGTTTAAATATATTTGATTGTTATTGTAATTTTTAAATCAATAAATAATTTGATTAACTTTAACTACAGTTTTAAGAGCTTTTTTAAAGTTAATTACCTTGTGGGTCGTTAACATATTATTATATCATAACATTTTTTAGAGCATTTGTATAGTACACAGCATCAACATACGATAAGGGCAACAGTTATTATTTTATTAACTTTATTAACTACTATTTAATTCTGCCACATCCGGAAAAAACCAATCGTACGGTTGAACACTGTTGCATAAAAATAAATGTGTGCCCCATCCCAAACCCGAAAAAACCCATTTCTTCTATGCGGATGCTGGGGAAACACACGGAGCTTCTATAGTATTAGGGAAAAACACAGTATGTAGTATGTACTATGTAGCACATTTTTAAATCTATGACCACAAAATCGATTTATTTCGTTGATTTGACCACTCACCAAATTTACATAAGAAGGTACATATTATACAATATGTATCTTCGTATAAATAAAATATAGTGTAGGCACATAAAATAAAAATAGATACATAAATATAAATAAATTTAATAATACTATCAACTTTTTAATGCTTTTAAAATTATATAATACATTATGCAAATTTTTAATGTGTGATGTGACTTGTGCTTCAATTTTAGACATGATTGATTCTAAGTTTTGTTTTATATTTGAGACGGCTATACTCTTCAATTTGATTCGACATTCAGTCTGCACCGATATTTGTTTTTTTCAGGACTTAAATTTTAAAAAAATTTTACCTTTTTACTTTTTCCGACATTCAAACGTTATACAATTTTAATGTTGATTGTTATTGTACCTATTATATTTTTTAAACGTTGTTTTAATTTTTTGTTTTCTTTTTAGCGTTTAAAGTTTATTTTTTTTTTTTAATAAATTATAATGTTATTTTCTTTATAGATACTAAGATACCTATAGGTAATAAACCACCCCATGATTTAAGAATTATCAAGTTAATAGAATTTGTTGTCCAGGATAGGTTATTTTCAATCTTAATAAAGTTTTTAGTAGGTAGCTATAACTTACAAGTTACAAGTTAGTGTTAGGTTAGGACACTTTAGGTGTCAAATATTGCTTAAATGTTACGTCACGAATGAAAGATGAAATGATAGAGTTTGGTCAATGGTACAACTTGAAAATATGGCATAGTAATGTTATATAAGTATTTAGTATAAACCTACACCAAACTACACACTCGCAGTTCTGTATCTGATTGAAATTTTAATTACAGAAAGGAACTAATATTCAACATTAGTAACAATGATTTAAAAACAATAATATCCAATGCAAAAAGAATAAAGCAGAAAAATTATTTTGAATGACGTTATTTGCAATTATTTTGTGTAACATATTCATTTATTGTTTATTTTGTATCATTAATTCTGATTAATGATATATTATTTCTAATGATGTTCGTTATTTTTTCGTTTTTCGTTTATTGAATTTTTTAATTTTTTAAATTATTTTCTGTTATAACGTTATATAATAACGTTTTAAAACTTTGGATTCTTTTATTGCTTGAGTTGAAAATGCTGTTTCTCACGAATGAGGTGAACTAAAATTAAATAAAATCGGTACTGTTTGTTTTGATCGTAATACAATTCTGTATATTGTCAATTTTGATTGAGATTCCAAATTTATATATTATGATTTATTATAGTTTATATTTAAAATATTATAAATGGGCTTGGATTTATATGTAAATACATATTTTCACTATGATATGAGAAACTAATTTCAGCTAGTGACAAATTAATTTCACAAAATATTTGATAAAATGAGCTATATTTGATTTTACATTGTTTTACATATTATATCATAAATACATGTTTTTACATATTTCACAACTATTAAATTTTTTCTCACACATTTAGACAATTTTACTGTTTTGACTTATTTTCTCCGGAGTTCAGAGTGATTTAGAAGATACTTATCATAAGTAAGACAATACTTCATTATTTACGACTTGTGTAGTGTATAATATTGTCTGTTCGGCGGTGTCGACCGATCGTATTTTTGACGTGGCTATAAGTATAAATCTATAAATATATGATACAAAGGCGATAAAGCAATTTTATGACAGAATCGGTAATCCTTTGAATTTGAAAATTAAAAAATGTACGTTGTTGTAAATTGTTATCTGGATAATAAGGTAAATAACCATTTTCTTTATTATGTTATATTACATAATTAATTATTATTAATTTTTTTTTTCAATACATATTTTGAGCTCTTGAGCACATATTTATATGAACATACTCGTAATTTTGTTGTATTAATTCATACTTTGGTTATATATAAATAAGTATAAATCCGAGCCCTATAAATTAGCAACTAATAATGAATTAAAAAAATATTGATAATATGCAATTATAAAAATAAATATACTGTTATTTCAAGGGCTCGTTCGTGACTATTTCGTAATAAAGTTGATGTTGCTTAATCAGAAATTAAATAAAATTACTGATAGAATTCGTTTGACAATAAGTGTCAATAACCTAGGTATCTAAATATGTTATGAGGGAGAAATGTAAAGCTTGAACTTTAGGGTGTTCAAAAGAAGTATTAATAGAACTTGTTATCTCAAATATTAAGACACGGCCATGGATACGTCTATGGATATGGCACAAGTGTTGTCTGCGTCGCAGCTTCGAATAGTATTTCGACTACATGATACTAGATAATTTTACTTAATAAAATATCCCAACAAAAACACTTTGTCGAACTTCGTGTAAAAAATTGCTAAGTCAAAAAAAAAAACTAGTCATTTTTAAGACCTAAGCATTACAAAGATGTAATATCATGAATAAATGCACTAAGTAAATTAATTTTATCTCAGTAATTTATTTACATTGAGAGAATTTATTCCGACAAATAAACATGTCCGTTCGTAACTGGACTATTTAACAAATTTTCATGACAAATGTTGCTAAATTTGTTTTGTAAAAAGTTCTTTATTATTAATTTATAAATCAAATAAATTCTCTCAATTAAATAAATTATTGAAATATTTATTTTTAATTCAATTTACTTAGCATTTATTCACGTTATCACATTTTTATAATGCTTAAGTCTTATAAATGACTAGTTTTTTTTTGACTTAACAATTTTATCCAACCAATTTGATTTGTTGGAATACTGCGTGTATATAAAGCAAGCTGTAAGTATCAACGAGTTACACTGGGTATAAAATTTACGGACTCCTTGTACCAGGGTTGCACATACTGGTCGCTATTGTTTTTCATTTCGGCGGCGTCGCGTGTCAGTGCCTGTGTTTGCGACGACAGCAGTAGTAGTATAGCCACTATTTTTGCGGTCATTACCATTACTTCATACGCCCCTGTTAAATGTGTTCTGATTCGTCACCTTCATAATTTCTAGAATATTTTTGCGACATTCCTACAACTTTCCTACAACATAAAATGAAACGATCAAGTAAAAAAACAAACGGCATGCGTCGTTTTCAGCAACAATTACTAACCAAATATCGCTCATTACGAATTACGATCGAAGTATTAGGCGCAATCAATAATAAAAAGTGTAATATGCATATTACATAAAAAAACTGCAGAAGTTACCTTGGTTAGGTTAGGTTATTTATTTATTTAGGTTATCCGCTGTTCAGTTGAAGGTGTCTAAAGGAGTCACTGTAGTTTGTAATGGTTGTGTTAAACATAAATTATGGTCAATTTTGCTAAAATTTGAATTTTAAACGATTATCCGAAATGGAATCCAATCTTGTTATTTGCAGAAAATGGCCAGTGAAGGAAAATGGACCCGCCCTTCAAAAATATCTAATTAGTTCCTGGAATACATAAAATAATATACATAAACGCTTGACTGCAGTTAGCAGAACAGCACTAAAGTGCCGCTTTCAGCCCACACTGCATAATACCCAGACAATATAATAATAACTGATGAGTTGAATGTGTTTTTAGACTCTTAGTACTTTATCACAATAATATTGTCTGTAATGAAATGCCATTGCAGTCGGTCATAAATCTACAGATCTGTAGTGATTATATCGAGTAGTAGAGCTATCGTTGCGATTTTTCCTCAGAATTAGAATTTTCTTATTTAATTAAAATTTAAAAAAATGAAGTGTTGAACAAATGTAATAAAATTATAGTTATATCAAAAACCAAAAACAATTTAAAACAGTTAGATTTAGCAAATTTTTTAACACTCAAAAAAAAAATCTGAGTAGAACACTGAACTACAGCAATAATTAATAAGTAAACAGATAAATATAAATAAAAATATTTATGAGTCATTAATTTATATTTTTTGTTTTTATAATTTTAGATTGTGGGTGAAACGATGAATGTATTGATTTTGCAATAACTAATGAGTAATGATTGATGTGTCATGTGTGTTTATTTTTAATTTCTTAATATTTGTGTCTGTGTGGATAACAATAATTGGATAATTGGTCGAAATAATGCTTATCTTTTCAATTTTTTGGAGGGAAATTATTTAGTAAATATACTTGATGCATTCGATACTTAAAAATGTAAAATTTAAAATAGTTTTCTAAAGCAATGGAAAAATAATAAAATTAATTGTCTATTTTTATTAGTTGATTTTGAATTATTGAAGATGAAAAAAATTTCTGCAATCCAAAAAATTTAAAAACCTTGAAGTTCCTCATATAAGTCATAACTAGTGTAATTAAAAAAAAACAAATGGTGCGTAAATTCACAATAATTTTTATGAGTGTTTACACGTTTGTTAGATAAAAATAAGCATTAACTAATAAACGCTTTCAATTTCCTTAAATAAGTACATATTTTGATCAGCGATGTTCTTTACTACTTGTGCGCTGCTATACTGATAATAGGGGTTTTTTCTGTATTTGATTCGAAACCGATGTAAGCGGTAGTTGGTCGGCCAGACGGAATACCTATAGTAACAAACGCGCTGAAGAAATTCGTAGCAATTGCATGGAATCCTGGTTATTTCGCGGACAAAATGGTCACGTACATGAACCGCTAAAGAGAGGTGGCGCCGATTTTTTGTTCCAACGAATAATGATAGACAACAGATGTAGGTGATCAGTGACTAACATGTACCATCTACTATTCCACTACCTAATATTATTATCTATTATTATTATTATTATTATTATTGTAATTATTATCTATTATTATCTACTATTTTACTATTATTATTATTAGGTATCTACAATTCATTTACTTTAATTGTTATATTTTGTAAGAGTGAGATATAAATAGGCGGTAATAGACTCTCTTGGCAGGAGACGTCACAAAATATTTGAGCTATTTGTATTACTAAATTAGTATACATTTTAAGACTAATACATGCCTACTATTAAAAAAAATAACATGAATTTTACTCTTAAAAATTGTTGTATCTACATTGTATTTAAAAAAATGACATGAATTGATTTATTTATTTAATTATCTTATAACTCCATGCATCCTTGATCATCTGGATCATTGTCACCTAAATTATTTAACATTAACTTGGTATACGGAAAGAAAAGTCCACAGAAAAAAAACCGCGGAAAAGCACAGGAAAAATCTAGCAGAAAAAAAGCACAAAATAAATAGTAAACACACCAAGGAAAAAAGCCCAGAAAAAAATTAAATATAAATGTGAATACATGTACCTATACTCTACTTTTAATTAGTAATTAATAATTCATAAATTTCATATGTATCAATAAGAAACTTTTTTTTAATCTATTTATTCAATGAAAAATTTCAAATATAAATTATTTTATATCTGAATATGGCTTATGCTTAACTATTAATTATACATAAAAAACAACTTTTAATAGAAAAAAAATTTAAATAAAAATTTGAACTCATCTATATACATAAAATAAAGTTAACACTTTATTAAGTTAAGTTTTAAGTCAAAAAACATCAGGGGTATAAGAAAACAATTTAGGTACCTATACACTAGATTTATACAAAAATCACACACGATAATAATTTATGACATTTTTTCATTATAATATAATTTATTTTGTTATAGGTACACGCCACAATGTAATTACTAATTAGGAGTGTGAGACATGAGTTTAGGTACATGTGTTCACATTTATATTTAATTTTTTTTCTAGGCTATTTTTCCGTGGTCTTATTTTCCGCGATTCATTATCTATGCTTGGAGTTCGTGTATATTCCAGCAACAAATTAAGTATTGAAAATACAATAAAAATGTATCTTTTTAGAGTTAGGAAACCGAGGTTCAAAGAACTATATATTAATACAGGTAAGGTCAGCAGGAAGGGCAGAGGAGGCAATTCTGCCCTCCCCCTTTAGTGCCGCCTATGCCTATATATAATTTAAAGGTAAGATTATTAACTAGGGCCCACTTAGGCTTTTATTGCAATTATAATTTTTCAGTAAGCTAATATCTTTTATTCTTTTTGAAACCGTAAATTTTAAAATAATCATGACTTACTAGATACTACAAAAAAAAAACTACAAAAAAGAGCTTGTGACGACGACTTTATTAAGTTGGGGTACCTAATACTATTATCTTTCAGTGTTAGCCATTATATAGGAATCTAATCTTTATTACCTATATGTTATAGATAATATATAACAAATTTATTACAAATTATCTTTACTTAACCTGGTTATTTTACCAAATGCTCAGTCGATGTTTTGTATCGTAAACGTTTTTATTAGTGTCTTTAAATCCAAATCTTGTGAAAATGAGTGAAATATTTAAATTTAAAACGTAAGGTGATACTATAAATAAAATAGTGTACGTTGGATTCTCGTATACGATTCAACATAAATTGACCAAGAGTATACGATGGAAATGTAGCTTGAAGAATAAATACAAGTGTCCTGCAGTATTATGTACACCGAAAGACATTTCTAAAGCAAAATTAGATATAGAACATAATCATGCTGGCAATCTTACCACATTGGAAGTAGAAAAATTTAAACACAAAATAAAAAATCGTGCTAAAATATTTAGCGATAAACCAAGTCAGATTTTTGCCGAGGCGGTTAGTGGTCTTCCGGTTGAAATTTTAATGAATATACCTAATGAAAATTCTGTTAAGCGTGTTATTCAAAAGCAACGTAGCAATTTAAATCCTCCTAAACCTACTTGCTTGGAAGATCTGAAAATTGAAGGTAAATATTTCACTTATTTTAAACTATTTATAGTCATTTGAAATATTCGTTTTTTATTATACCGGGTGATTCTTTTATCATTGAACACTCATTATTTCAAAAATTAATAATGTTTTTGAAAATATTTTTTTACATAGTTACATAATTTTTTCAAGTTGTCGAAAAACCAACGGTTTTATTAAAAAATTATATTTTTATCATTTTCATTTTTTATTTTATAATTCTTAATTTGTTTTTTCTATTATTAAAGCGATATTACGTTAACATTTAAAATTTATCAAGTAATAAATATTTTTTTATGTAGTTGTTTTATTAGTCATTTGAAATATTAATGATATTATTTAATTTGTATTTTAGGCGATTGGTCATTATATGAAGAAAAACCACTTTTATTATTCGACAACATGGATTTAAACCACGAAAGAGTTATCATTTTCGCTGTGGATGAAGGACTTCGTATTTTAGCAGAGGCAAATACTTGGTATTGTGACGGAAATTTTAATCTCAGTCCTGAATATTTTATGCAATTATACGTTATAAGAGTCCCAAAAAATGATTTTTTTATTACTGCGGTATATTGTTTTTTAGAGCGTAAGACAACTTCAATTTATGAAACAATGTTTAAAATAATTATTGAAAAATGCGAAGAGAAAAATTTGTTTCCTGACCCCAGGTTTCTGCATGTCGATTTCGAAAAAGCAGTAATTACGGCGGCTATAGTAATATTTTTGGTTCGGAATTAGAAATAAGAGGGTGCTTTTATCATCTATGCCAGAGTACATTTCGCAAAATCCAGAATTTAGGTTTACAAAACATGTATATGAATGATGACAAATTTAGTCATTTTTGTTCGATGATTGATAGTTTGGCATTCTTACCCCTTGAACGGTTGCACGAAGGAATGGATTTTTTAAAACAAACAAGCATTTCTGAAGCGCATGGATTGTTGAGTTACTTTGACACCACATATGTTAATGGTTCATATAGGAGAGTTGGTGCTGGTATGAACACACAATTAAGAAAAACTAATCCCTTATTCCTACCAAAAACGTGGAATGTCTTTGAAGCCACATTAAATAGTGAACACAGAACTAATAATATATGTGAAGCATGGAACAACCGCTTCACACACTTGGTAGGTCATAGTCATCCAACAATATGGGTGCTAATTAAAAAAATCAAGTTAGAGATTGGAGCCTATAGGGCAAAAATAGCATTAAGCAGTACAGGACAACCCATGAAAAAATCAAAAATGAATCAAAAAAACATCAGGCTTGAAACATTATGCAAGCGAATTCATAACTCCGAGCTAAGTGTTGAAGAGTTTTTAACTCAAGTGGGACATAGTATTAGGACACGGCCAAGGTTATAGGCTAAGGATATAGATTTTTCATTCTGAATTCAAATGTAATAATTGTATTATAAATTATTGCTATTATTTTAAATAACATTAATGTTTTGTTGTACGACATAAAATTTTATTTTTGTGTATTTTATTTTTAATAATATTTAGTAATATTTTTATTTTTATTGTGCCTACCTATAATATTGATTTAAGTTTAAAAATGTATACTTGCATAAATATATATCTATAAATAAATATGCATATATAAATAAACCGGACTTTTGTTCTCCGGACTTTTACTAGATCGGACTTTTTTTCGCCGGACTTTTAGGTAGAATACCACAGTATACACATTGGTTCGTCTGTTATGTAGATACGCGGTTTGTATGATAATATTGATAATAATCACTACAATCACAGATTGTATGAAAATAATATTAACCATTTTCCAGTATTCATTATTCACATTGATATCGACAATGATTAGCCATGACTATCAAGTATTAGTATTACTTTGAATCATTTAACAAGTTAGCTTTTACATTAATTATACGTTTGTGCCAATAGAAATATGAATGAAGAATGGCTTAGAATGCACCTGAATGGCTGAATGTTCGGTCGACGGCTAAGCACTTGAGAGCATTCATAGTAAGTCCATACTCCGTAAGAATCTTTTTAAATGAATTTGTACCTTTGTTTCTATAGTAATATGAATTCACCCGTACCGACTTTTACGTTTTCAACCCAAAACTTGGAATCATTATGTATTCTTAGTAACAAAAAATTAAAAATATGTTTTCCATTACTTGAGTATTAGTGTATTACATATTTACATGTCTGTTAATACATACTTGTATATATATATATTAAAACAATTATTTTAGTCCAGTAAGTCCTCATTTAACAATTCACCTTATTTAACTTTGAACGAGAATTTACTGTAGTAAGTTTTAGCTCTTACTGATCAGAAGTTACACTAACCAAACAGGTATAACTGTTAATTAGTATTGTCATTTCTCACAATATATACAAGTATAAGTTTGGAGTAGTAACCCTTACATATATTGTAATTATTAGTTAGTTTTTAACTAATGATATGATTTATTACTTAATATATGATTATAAATAATCACAAACCTAAATTTACATTCAAAAACAAGTAATTTCAGATAACAAGAGTGCAGCTGTGTAATTAGTATTATTTTTGCTAGATTAAAGATATGTGTGAGTGTTGAGAAAAAGAAGACTGCAGCCGAACAAAGACTATAATATATTGATGTTTTTAATGATAGCTGATTAGAGAATGACGGTTATGTACACCATCAAAATAAACCATATCTCCAAGTATGTTGCTTATACTTTACCTACTACTAAATATAATTAATTTAAATCACAGATATATATACTATACTAGGTCACCATCTTGCCATTATCAAGTGAAATGGTCCGCAATATGCCTAGTAGTATTCCTTACCTTATGAGCACAATACCCCTGATAGGTAAGAACATATCTATGCTTAAGCATCGGCAGATTTTTGGATTTTATAATTTTCAAGCGAGATGTGAGCACTTTTGATTTGTGTTATTTCAAATACTTGTTCACGCTTGAAAATGAAAATATCAAAATTCTACCGACGCTTGAGCATAGATAATATTCTTACTTAAAAGTTTGAAAACACTTAAATTCACTCTAATAACAAAACTAACAAGCAACGGCACACTATTCAAATTAGTGAACGAGTATTTGTAATGTGGTAAGATGGTAAGACAACAGACGCATGGGTAGCATTCATTTATCAGATCAAGTATTAAATATTAAAAATAATATGTGTTGATTACAAATTTCACAGCATTTAATATTTATGCAATTGCCTATTATGTAAAGTAATAAATAACAGTGCCTTACATCAACAACTTCCCTTTTAATAATTAAAATATTTGTAATAATTTGCAATTGATCAATAGAGTTTTACCTTAAATAATACTTTGCTAGTTATGATACATTTTTACTAAAAAATGTAACTATAGTATACACTCATTATGTTTACAATTAGGCATTTATTTGTATTGTTCCTACTATGATACCCATTACTAAACCTAATCTGTAATCAATATTTTTAAATCATGTATAAATGCAACTACACAGACACATATACCTGAACTGTAAGATTAAAGATAAATAAAAAACCACAATGAACAATACAACACAAGTGTTTAAAAAATAAGATTTATAAACATTTTGACGTAATAAGAAAATTATCAAAAAAAATACAAATATATAATGTCTAACTTTAAACAGAATGTTAAACAACTTAGCAAGAACATTAGCATAATTGATATTAAAAATGAATAGTCTTTGCAAATTGTTATCATTAATTGATACTATTTAATAAGTTGATGAAAACTGTTTCCTAAAAGAATGTAAATATAGGCAAATTTTTAGAAATTAATGTTATGAACATCAATTTATGACGTCCTACAAGCAGTCTTACATATGCAACATTTTAAATAAAGCTGGAATATACATTCTCAGCTGTACCTCAACAATATTATGTTTAATAGGTACAACTAGCTTCAAAGACAATCACATGTAATTTTTTAATTAGTTTTCCAACTCAATATTGGGAATAAAATATCTGTCAGTGAAACCTAAAATTTTAAATATTCTATTGGTTCATTCATTGTATTTGTTCCTCAATGTGCTTTGTATGAAATTAATTGAAGTTTTATTATGTCACTCATTGCAATCATTATATTAGAATATTTGAAATTTATGTGAAACATGATGTGCGTTCTGCAAAATGTTACTGTGCTTATACTATGAGGAAACATTAGGTGTTTCAATTCCCAAATGAAATTTGTCCAGTTCCTTGTGCACTATTTGAGAAATTTACCTTTTTTGTCTTTTAAACTATTGGGTTTTCTGCACGTATCAGCCAAATTTATAAAATCATTGACACTTTCACTACATTGTTATAGTGTTTTGTATATGTTTTTAAACAAGACTTTAAGAATTATCTTACAAGCATGTTTTTGAATAGAATTATTGTATAACTCATTTCTGAATGTATGTGTTCAATATTGATCTTTCTGCTATTGTTGTTATACTACATATTCATGCACCTTCTCAGAACCCTTTCATATCACTGGAAGTGTGACGATTGAGGTTTGAGAGAAACAGTTATTTTCAAAAATCCATCCTAAAAAATATTTATGTGCTTATTTCCTACAAAGAAATGGAGACAGTCTTGTTGATTACCTTTTCCCAATACTTTTTAATTGCTATAAATCATATTATTGCGCCTATGTTTCTCTAATACTTGCATGGGTATTCGATGGCAATTCAGCTATACTAGAAGAACATTTGAACACCAACACTTGTTATAAATGTTTATTTTTTTTTCTAGGTTATTCACTAACTATTTGTGCAGAAGACTCCAAGGATAAATCAGTATGGGACCTGTGGAGCTATGGCAGTTGGATGGAAACTATTCATACGAAGAATAACTGGAGATATTGAACTCTTTATGCAGAAATTATAGCTACTCGTTCATCAGTATTATGTTTAATAGGTACAACTAGCTTCAAAGACAATCACATGTAATTTTTTAATGAGTTTCCCAACCCAATATTGGGAATAAAATATCTGTCAGTGAAACCTAAAATTTTAAATATTCTATTGGTTCATTCATTGTATTTGTTCCTCAATGTGCTTTGTATGAAATTAATTGAAGTTTTATTATGTCACTCATTGCAATCATTATATTAGAATATTTGAAATTTATGTGAAACATGATGTGCGTTCTGCAAAATGTTACTGTGCTTATACTATGAGGAAACATTAGGTGTTTCAATTCCCAAATGAAATTTGTCCAGTTCCTTGTGCACTATTTGAGAAATTTACCTTTTTTGTCTTTTAAACTATTGGGTTTTCTGCACGTATCAGCCAAATTTATAAAATCATTGACACTTTCACTACATTGTTATAGTGTTTTGTATATGTTTTTAAACAAGACTTTAAGAATTATCTTACAAGCATGTTTTTGAATAGAATTATTGTATAACTCATTTCTGAATGTATGTGTTCAATATTGATCTTTCTGCTATTGTTGTTATACTACATATTCATGCACCTTCTCAGAACCCTTTCATATCACTGGAAGTGTGACGATTGAGGTTTGAGAGAAACAGTTATTTTCAAAAATCCATCCTAAAAAATATTTATGTGCTTATTTCCTACAAAGAAATGGAGACAGTCTTGTTGATTACCTTTTCCCAATACTTTTTAATTGCTATAAATCATATTATTGCGCCTATGTTTCTCTAATACTTGCATGGGTATTCGATGGCAATTCAGCTATACTAGAAGAACATTTGAACACCAACACTTGTTATAAATGTTTATTTTTTTTTCTAGGTTATTCACTAACTATTTGTGCAGAAGACTCCAAGGATAAATCAGTATGGGACCTGTGGAGCTATGGCAGTTGGATGGAAACTATTCATACGAAGAATAACTGGAGATATTGAACTCTTTATGCAGAAATTATAGCTACTCGTTCATCAGTATTATGTTTAATAGGTACAACTAGCTTCAAAGACAATCACATGTAATTTTTTAATGAGTTTCCCAACCCAATATTGGGAATAAAATATCTGTCAGTGAAACCTAAAATTTTAAATATTCTATTGGTTCATTCATTGTATTTGTTCCTCAATGTGCTTTGTATGAAATTAATTGAAGTTTTATTATGTCACTCATTGCAATCATTATATTAGAATATTTGAAATTTATGTGAAACATGATGTGCGTTCTGCAAAATGTTACTGTGCTTATACTATGAGGAAACATTAGGTGTTTCAATTCCCAAATGAAATTTGTCCAGTTCCTTGTGCACTATTTGAGAAATTTACCTTTTTTGTCTTTTAAACTATTGGGTTTTCTGCACGTATCAGCCAAATTTATAAAATCATTGACACTTTCACTACATTGTTATAGTGTTTTGTATATGTTTTTAAACAAGACTTTAAGAATTATCTTACAAGCATGTTTTTGAATAGAATTATTGTATAACTCATTTCTGAATGTATGTGTTCAATATTGATCTTTCTGCTATTGTTGTTATACTACATATTCATGCACCTTCTCAGAACCCTTTCATATCACTGGAAGTGTGACGATTGAGGTTTGAGAGAAACAGTTTTTTTCTAAAATCCATCCTAAAAAATATTTATGTGCTTATTTCCTACAAAGAAATGGAGACAGTCTTGTTGATTACCTTTTCCCAATACTTTTTAATTGCTATAAATCATATTATTGCGCCTATGTTTCTTTAATACTTGCATGGGTATTCGATGGCAATTCAGCTATACTAGAAGAACATTTGAACACCAACACTTGTTATAAATGTTAATTTTTTTTTCTAGGTTATTCACTAACTATTTGTGCAGAAGACTCCAAGGATAAATCAGTATGGGACCTGTGGAGCTATGGCAGTTGGATGGAAACTATTCATACGAAGAATAACTGGAGATATTGAACTCTTTATGCAGAAATTATAGCTACTCGTTCATCAGTATTATGTTTAACTAGCTGATCCCGTGTACTTCGTTACCCGTTATATGTACCAAATATATAAGACTCAAACCTATATAAATAATATATAATATAATAAATACAATATATGGATAAATAATAACATTAATTTTTCTAGCTTTATACAAATAAAAAATAAAATAAAAATAAAAATAAATACAGATAATAATTTTATAAGACTTCTGAGTATATGACGTTTTTCGTTTTATCTCCTGTTGAAATTAATATCATAATATGATTCGGGTCTCCAGTTCGAGAAAATGAAGCACTCTGTTCGTAGATCTACGCCAATGTACTTGAATTTTTGACCTTGCGCTTTGTTTATCGTAATTGCAATAGAAACTTTAACCGGGAATTGAAGCCGTTTGATAGAAAACGGTAAGTCTGAGGGAATCATGGGAATTCTTCGAATAAATGCTATTTCTCCTTTTGCTGGCCCTGTAAGAATTACTGCTTTTATAATATTATTGCGCAACGATTTTATTTGTAATCTTGTACCATTACATAAGTTCGGTGGTTGAATATTACGTAATAATGTAATTGGAGCACCAAATTTGTAATTTTAGCTTATGAGGAGGAAATCCCGAAGGAGAAAGTGAATTGAGATATTCTTGTGGATAATGAATAGCATCATCTGTTGATGTAACTGTATCAATAGACAGATATTCACGTGAGTGTCCATCGAATTTTAGAAGGATGATATCATTGATTTCTCCTGCTGTTACATTTCTCGGAGAGATAATAGCGCTTTCAGATAACCACTGATAAGATTTATTTTACAGATTAAAAATGTCAGGATAATCTGTAGAATACAACTCTTCCACGTTATTGACCACCCGTCCAATTGCGTGATTGACACAAATGTAACCATTTTTCATTTTCTAAAGTTCCATTTCCAATTTTCAACAACTGTGCGGGAAAAATATCGTCCCCTCCGCATAACTAAACTCTCAAGTTTGTTCGCAAATAAAGTTTTTCAACATAGTTCCATATAGGGGAAGATTTTGATTAAGCATTAACGACATCAGCTCGAGTACCTCTTGGGATCACTGGTAAGGTTTGATGGAAATCACCAGCGAAAACAAATGTTATGCCACCCATAAATTTATTATTACACTTAAGATCTTTTAATGTTCGAACGATTGCTTCAATATGTGATCTGTGACTCATTGTACACTCATCCCACACAACGAATGAGGTTTCTTGAAGAATTTTTCCAAGAGGGCCATCTTTACGAATCGGACAAACGTATTCTGTATCAAATAATACATTTAACGGTAACTTGAAAGTCGAGTGAGCAGTTCTGCCGCCACTAAGTAGAGTTGCTGCTATAACAGATGAAGCTACTGCTAATGCAACTTTACCTGAGGATCTAATATGAGCCAACAACAAATTAAGTATGAATGTTTTTCCTGTACCACCCGGATCATCTAAAAAAAATACTCTTTCTTGATGATTCATTACGTTTTCTGTAATAACATTAAAAGCATATTTTTGATCATTTACTAATTTTGGTAAATTGATTTCTACAAATTCTTGTAATCGGTTATTATCGTAAGAACGCAAAATTAATAATTCAAAAGGATCAGATGTATTTTCATTGTCACTAATTGCAATCTTTATACTAGAATATTTGAAATTAATGCGAAACATTAGGAGGCTTCTCTAAAACTCTTGCCAGGCTCCTTCAGTTTGGACATGCAGGAGAAATTAGATATATTCTTGGAAAAGTGCGAGATTGCACTAGCTTGCGCACATGACCATGTACAAGCTTGACTTCTCCAAGGAAATTCAAGTCAGACTGACAGTGATTATTTGTCTGGCGGTCGAGCTTCAAGAAATAAAAAATTGGACTCAACTAAAGAACGCGTTGAAATCGTCATTGGAACCGCAGGGGATCACCATTTATCTATTCTCAGAGTCGTATTCATCAAGACAGAAAATCGGTGAAGAAATAACCAAATATGCTTATAGGTTTGAGCAACTCCAAACACTAATCAGGGAACATGTATCTTGAAGTAAACCATCAAAGTATTCTTGGATTGACTCGGACTTCTGAAAGACTTCAAAGGCCAAGATTCCGTTAACGTTAGATAAAGCCATTCAAGCAGCAAGGGAAGAAGAGCGTGTCAGAAACTCACAAGAAGCGACAAAGAAGTAATATAGAGTTCCTCAACAAACCATGAAGAACCACAATTGTTTCCACCGTAATAAGGTTGGTCAAATGGCCAAAAGATTAAAGGATTGCAGGACAATGGCGAATCCCAAACCTTCTTCCACAACGAGTTGAAAAACTCCGGGAACGACAAATTCTCTATTTCATAGCAGAATTAGATCGAAATCATTTAACTTATTATATCGAACTGACTCTCAGCAAAAATTTAATGTTATTCTTGTCTCTGGGAGTGAGCTTAATTTAATAAAAATATCTTCTATCGCGGATCAAACAATCGTGTATGAAAACGTCATATATCATCTGAAGGGCATTAATGACCAGATGGTACACATAATGGGACAAACACAATTGGTACTACATTTTTGATTAAAATTATAGTTGCAATGTTTCAAGCAATTCATTCCCAATCCCAAACGATGGTATCCTTGGACGATCATTTATGGTGGAAAACAAAATCATTCTGAATTATCATACTAATAAAGTCATCATTCCTGACGGGGCTGAAATTTTGATAAAACCCCGCACTGAAACCCTCGTTAGAAGCTAAGCAGTTATTCGCGCCGAAGATGAAATCCCCTTATCATTGAAGGTCAAGAAATCACGAAACAGTGATGTTCAGTAATGTTGTAATCAAAGTACAAAACAAAAGGGTGTTAGTCACACTCATCAACCCTACCAAAGAAGCGATAAAACTAAAGACGCGTAATTGAAAGGAACTGGTCCACGAGGAGTTCAAAGACTTATCCATTCGGTTCAGGTCACGGATTTACAAGAAGAATCTCAAGCAAACAATAGAAGACTCAGACGATTGGAAGAAGAACTTATAACCGATAATCTAAATTCTGAGGAAAGGGAATCGTTAGTGGCCATTTGTCAGGATTAATCGGATATATTCTTTTTAGAAGGAGATCGAGTGTCAGCAACTATAGCAGTAACACACAGAAAAACCTCAGAAGCGGTATCGCCAATTCACGTAAAGCCCTACTACTTACCACGAAGGCATAGATTAGAAATTACGGAACAAATGGAGGCCCTTAAACGGGAAGGTGTAATTTAAAGCTAGTGAATCGCCTTGGAACGCTCCACTCCTCATAGTCCTAAAGAAACCCGATGTCGATAACCAGGTTAAATGCCGTGTCTGCGTGGATTTTCGCCGATTGAATGAGGTCACAATAGGATATACTTTCCCACTTCCGAACATTGTAGATATTGTGGACCAATTATGGAGGTCAAAATATAACAGTACCTTGGATTTGTTCCATAGGTAGCATCAGATACCAATGGACCCCTCCGACTGTAGCAAAACAGAGCTCTAAAGACCGGGGACATTTCAAATTTGAACTAATGCCGTTTGGTTTGAAGCGAGCTCCAGGGACCTTCCAGAGACTCATGAACAAGGTTTTAATTGGTATAAATAGAATCAAAGCATTCGTGTACCTAGACGATGTTATCATATATATTATCATTTACGCAAAGGACCTAAATGACTATTCACAGAAAATACCAGAAATTTTTCAGAGACTCCGCCAATACAATCTTAAACTTCAACCACTGAATTGCAAATTTCTCAGAAGAGAAGTTTATTATCTCGGACAAAAAATAACAGAAGAAAGAGTCTAGCCAAATCCTCAGAAAGTAAGTTGTGTGAAACAATTCCCAATTCCAAGAAATGTGAAAGAGGTTAAGTCTTTTTTAGGACTATCAGGGTATTACAGAAGGTCCATCAGTAACTATGGGCAGATCGCTAAGCCACTGACCTCATTGTTGAAAAAGGACGTGACGTTCAGGTGGATCGACCTCTGTCAACAATTTTTGAACAGTTAGAGACCTCTTGACACAGGCTTCAATATTACAGTATCCGGAATTCTCAAAAACATTTAACTTGACTTGCGATCGGATGTGTTCCGTCAGAAGGACCGATAGAAAATGATTTTCTGATAGCATTTGCATCTAGTACCCTAAATAAGGCAGAAGTCAACTACCACAAGACTGAGAAGGAGCTAACCAGTATAGTATGGAGAATTAAGATGTGTATACCTAAATAAGGTAAATAATTATTCGGACAAAAGTGCAATATAGTTATCGATCATCGGGCATTAGTATGGTTGTATAATATTACCGATCCGGGATTAAAACTGACTCGTTGTCGTCTCAAGCTGTAAGAGTATCAATATACTATACATTTCAAGCCAAGAGTGAACAAAACAAACGCCGATGCGCTGAACCAAATTCACAGAGTTACGGCCAGAATTAAAGGTGCAGGAAGTCAGAAAGTAGTGAAACACGTCCAGATACTCCAGGCCAAAGAATCTCAGTGGTAAAGGTTATCCTAACCTAACCTAACCTTTAGCAGCATGAGCCATCCACTGACTCTGATGACTTGCATGCCACAAACGAGTATCAGAAATTCCTTCAGGCTAAGTCAGAAACGTAAAGCATCAAAACACCAAACCTCAAGGGTATTACAGGAGACATAGCTTTTTGTGTTTCTGAAGACCTCAAAATGAATAAAGTAATGGAGTTATGAAACCATTGGAATTCCATATTAAATTTTAAACTTTAGAGAACTCCAGAAGAAAAATCGGAAAGTAATAGACATCTTAATGTCACAGACAGAGCAACTGAAGTTCCATTATATCATCACCAAGAAATCATTCTATCAAAAGCCAACATATGAGACAATCTTCAACAGTTCTGTAACTGAACCTCAAGTCGTACTGTGTAAAAAATTTATTGCAAAACTCGCTTGCTCCAAACTATACTGTATTCTAGACGGACACAAGTGGGAAGCCATTCATGACATGCTACGGTTTATTTTCCTTGGCTCCTCAGTGCACATTTAAGTGTACACACGAGATGAGCTTACGGAAGATAACAAGCAACGGGTGATACAATAGCATCACGAGAATCCACTTAGTAGACACCAAAGGATTTCACTCACGTATAGCAATATATCTCAATTATACCAGTGGCAAGGAATGAGAGCTCAGATTATAGAGTACATAAAGAAATGTCCAGTCTGCCAAATCAATAAAACTCCAACTCAGATTATCCGGGAGCCCATGGTTATAACGACCATTGCGACCACTATACCTTTCGAGAAAATCTATATGGACATTGTAGTTCCTTACCAAATTCCTATACCGGTAATGCCTACATCCTAACACTAATTGATGATTTCTCGAAAATCGCTTGGGCTTCAGCCATGAAAGATCACGAGGCTAATACAATCTCATAGCATTTCATCACACAGTTCATATGTTTACATGAACAACCACAATCTCTGGTGACCGACTGTGGTACGGAATTCTTGAGTAAGGCGTTCAAAGAAGTTTGTAAGCTCTTGAAGATAACGCAGAGCTCAACGACATTTAACCATCCGCAGAGTGATGGAAGCTTGGAACTCAGTCACAAAACTCTCGGAGAATACTTGAGAAATTTCGCTAGTAAAAACCTTCAAAATTGGGATGTCTACGGTCCCTACTCAGTGTATTGTCACAATTCATCCATACATTCAGCTACGGGGTTCCAGCCGCATGAAGTAGTATATGGTCACCCGTCGGTAGTACCCACAACTTTCTCAGGGAAAACGGAACCTCAGTGCAACTATCATGATTACCAATACGAGATGAAAAGGCTGATGTAGGAACCTCAAAAAATGGTCAGAAAGCAACGTTATATAATTCAATGAGAAATCTAAGGATCGGTATGACCAGAAAGTAAATTCAATAGGACTAAAAGTTGGTGATAAAGTGATAGTACAAGAAAATGCCAGTAAGGGTAAATTGGCACTCGAGTATCTAGGTCCATTTCCAGTAGTAGAAGTAAAAGAAGACCCTCTCAATGTTACTTAAAGTGTAACAAACAAACTCTATTGCATAGAAACCTATTTAGGGTTATTCAACGAATAATCACTAGTGTTTTTCAGATTTACCACTGTGATTATGTATAAAAATTAAGAAAATGTAGAACATCCACACGAAGACCCTCAAAAATGCTACAGGCCTCTATTTCGAATCAATAAGTCAGCTCCAAACCTCTTAAACCAACTGGAATTTTGTAATATACGTCAACCTTACCAATTATGACATTAAATTTCAGACACTCCAGAGTTTCTTTCGGTCAACTAGTGACATATGTGTACTCATAAAAGTTCAGGATGATGAAGCTTGTACCAATTTTATGCAGAACGAATACCCATTTATTCATGAAATTGAACCTAATTTTAATTCAGTTATTGAAGTCTTAGCACCTAGTAAGAAATCTCCAGAACATCTAACCCGTCGAACTCGGGGTCTAATTGAATATTCTTGTAGAAGAATTCGATGACATCGTCTTAGCAGATACCAAAAAGGACATTCTTTAACCTACCTACTTAATTAACGGCGAATGTCAAATTGTTTTTCAAAATTGAAGCATATGGCCTTACCTTTTAGTAATGTTATTGCCTTTAATGCTCCACTTGTAGATCCTTAGATTCCATGTTTGATCTCTGTACTCTTTCTTCCTCTCTTGCGAGCTGAATAGCCTTTTCCGGAGTCGAAAAATTACGGGCTTTTATAAAATCGTTTAATACTTCCAACCTTTCAATAAACACTTGGACAGTCTGGGCCTTCAGGCTTCTGGCTTCTAGCGATTTTAACACCTCCGCTGATTTACCACTTGTTTCCTGTTCCAAGATTAAGTTGTGTAATTGTTTGATGTGGGTTGAATACTCCATTTTTTTGTTGATTATGATACAATTCCAAGAACAAATGAGTTGTTGTTATTCGTGGTTCTAAAGCCGTTTTTAATGTTTCTCTGAGTTTGGACCATGAGGAGAAAGCTCGAAATTAAACCACTCGACGTGCTTTTCCTATCAGCTGCACGATAATACTTTGGTAGTAGTCGTGCTCGTGCCATATCACTTCACATGAGATTTCGAACTCTCTTTTTTCCCAAAAACTTGAATGTCTTCTTGCTTTTCTCCGTTAAGAGAGCTCGGTAACAACCGTAGAATTGCCTCTAACCCTATGGCGTCAGCTGGTTTTTCTTACACGAACGTTGGCATACCCTACATCACTATAAAATATAATTCCTTGATTTTCTGCTGTCTTTGTTTTTTAGTGACTATCATATGAATCAGCATTCATCACCCCCTGTGATGGCAAGTCGCCTTGGAGATTTTGCGTTCCGTTTAATGTTTGGGTAGTTTCATAATTCACTGTCATGACTGTTTCTATGATAGTCTGATCTATTGAGTTAGTTATAAGGGAGTTGTTTTTCTACTTGTCAATGCCCTATCCATACCCCCCCCGATAGTTTGGTCAACATTCCAGAAAGATTGTCTGTGTCCTTTAGTTCAGCACAAAAGAAATCAAATGATGTGTCTACCAAAAGTTTCAGAATTGGGCGCGTCTGGGTTAGCGAATTTTACGGGCCAACTAGTCCGGGACCAAACAGAGTTTGAGATTTCAGTCGGATTTTGAAAATTTTGAATCGTTGTCTCTTCGAGAAAACTATTGAAATACTTACTTTACAGGTTTCGTATATATTGAAACAACAATTATTTTTACTATTCAAACGACTAAATTGCCTACATGATTTCTGTTACTTTCGTTTACTGTCACTTGAATGTTCTGCTGGATGCTCTGTCAGAAGCTCGAAATACTTTACATTGCTACTCATCTTGGGTTGATATTTGATCCACTAGAAATCGACCAAAACTACAATATTACTAGTACTAAATTAAAAGGGTTCACAACAATAATTAGCATTACTATAATTGTTCTATAAAATACATACCAAAGAGTTGGTTGCGTCATTAGGCGATGAGGAAAGTTTTGAGGCTGTAAATAGATTTATGGTGTTGAATCTGTTAGTTCCTTTTATGGATTAAATTTTTTTCTAAACAATTTATTAGTTCGTTTGATCATGTATATGCTAGACACGAATTTTTCCCTGCTTGAGGCCTTCCTGTATTTTACTAGGAATCTGGTACGCGCTTTGTATCATTTAAGAATTATAAAATCTTCTTCTTTTGAGGTTTTAAATATTTCAATAATATTTCTAAATAGACCTCTGTTTTTGATTTGAATTGATTTTTGATGTCGTCGTTCTACCTGGGGATTTATTGTCTATATGTTTTAGTAAAAGATACACTGATTACAATTTAGCTGTGCCTTGAATGAGGAAATCAAAGTTTGCTACATCTGTGTTGATGCTTGTTCTAAAAGGGAGAGGCGAATTGGGTATATTTCCCTCCATAAACGACGAGAAATAATATTTAGAGTAGGCATTATTGATTTTCCACATTGGAGGGTAATTAAAATGTGAATTGTCCAACGGAAAAGTGATAAATAAAGAATAGGACCGCTACTATATTTATCAGTGAGAGTGTTCCATACCAATTTTTGAGATGTTAATTCGTTGGCGATGGATTCGTCCATAGCTGAAGGATGTTGGTTAGAAGGATTTCTGAGATTGTCGTTTGAGAGCAGCTCTGCAATCAGGCTTTCTATATATGAATGGAGACAGTCCCGATGCTTACCTTTTTCCAATACTTATAAATTATTATAAGGCATACAATTATTTAATTATTCAATAAGTACTAATAAAACTTGCTTAGGGATTCCAAACCAATGCAATTATAATTTTTTCTTTTATACTTGTAATAAATGTTTATATTTGTTTCTATGTTATTCACTTACTCTTTGTGCAGATGTCTCCAGTGGATAAATCAATATGTTAAATTTGGATTTAACAATTATGTTTCGTAATTTCCTATAAAACTCTAAATAGGAAAATATATTTTGTGTACCATTATTTGTATGTGCATGTTGTTGTAAATATCACTACCTATAAGCATACCTAAGTAACACGTTTTGTTTTGTATCTTGGCGATACAGGTTTACGGTGATAAGCATATTATACATACGTTAATAGAATATAAAAACCTTCTATTTTTAGATAATAAATAAATAATTTCATTTCTAAATACCCAAATTTGTTATTACCAACATAATTAAACAATAATGCTCCTTTAACCTAAAGGGAACTTTTATTTTTCATTCATATGGTAAGTTGTAATCATAACTTGTTGTAGTAGATAACATTATAAATGTATTCATATGCTTGATAACACAGCTCATGTACATTTTACGCTCTGTGTTCGCTTTTTCTATTTTTTTCTTTTTTTAACTCACCGTTTTTTACGTTTTTCAATCCATGAAATTCTTAAAAAGTGCGCGTGTAGACTGGTGTCGTTGTTGAGTCAGTCTGCTTAATATTTATTCACTGAATGACGGTTTTTAATTCTTATATACAACGTTAATTTGAAAAGGTAAAATAAAATAAAATTTATTGTGTCACTTAAATACGGCTCTTGTCGATTTACAATAAGCAACACGTCCCGTGACTGCTCTTTCGTGATTTGAATCCAGAACGTGTCAAAGCCGCCACTTACAGTTGTTATTCGCATCGGATGCAATTTATTTGGTCATCCGCATTTATTCACGGCGTCTTATTTTGATTATTTGCCTATTTCTCAACTATTAATCGCTAGAACATAATGTCCCAAAGTAATGATCTTCTTTCTGCTGAGCTGAATAAGTGGACAAAACGCATGCTCGCTGACTTCATTACTACGCAATCACTACCTGTAGGTGTGAAATTGAGCGAGAAATGTCAACGTTCATAAAAATATGTTCTTCTGATACTATAACTCTTTCTCCTGAGAACTCATTAAATAATGCCTCTATTCATCAATCCGTCGTTGAGGACCTCAATTGTAGCACTTAGTATCTCTTAGTTACATGATAAGCTAAACCGTCTCAATATGACAACTAATGGTACCACTTCTTCCAAATAAAATACTGAACCAAACAATCTGCCAATTACTATACTAAGCTGAACACGGATACTCGTTCCAGACAGTCCGCAAACCGATTGACTAGTCTATCTTCGTCCATAAAATCAAAATGCTCTGACGGCTCTCAAAAAAATTCATCTTCCAATTTGTCATTTGTGCCGGTGTAGAAGCATGCTGATATCTTAGTCTTGGTCCATGTTTCATGACTTCTATTATGCTTGAATCTGAATTGTTCAAAATTTACTCAGATGTGACCATAAATAAATTGGTTACAGAATCCCCATCATATTCCTCATTCAATGTGCGCTTGCCTGCGGAGAAGCTTGATGATGTCCTCCAACCTACATTCTGGACTGATGGAGTAATGGTCAAACGCTTTTGGGGACGTCTTACGGCTGAGATTATTCTAAACACCACTCCAAAAAGCTAATTTCTTCGTGTTCGTCTATCTGTGATCCTCCTGTTAATATACACGTTAATAATTATAATAGTGAAGATTGTTTATGTAGTGATTTGTGTACATGTAACCAGGTTCTGTAAGGTTTTGATCGAAATTGCCGTGGTCTAAAAACCAAATTAAGTATTTTAATATGTAATGTTGCTGTTTTTGATTATGTTTTTATCTGTTTCACTGAAACATTACTATGTTACAGCTTCTATTCTAACCAACTATATATTATTTATAAATGTGATAGAAATAGTAGTTTTTCTAGGAGTGGTGGCGCTCTCATTGCCATTCGTAGTGACTTAGTATTTAACATAATTTACACTCCAGCTACTAATGTAGAACATCTATGTTTTAAACTTAGTTATAATAACATCCAGTATGTAGAGTGCTCAGTGTATTTTCCACCTAGTTGCCCGATTTCTGCTTACGAGTCTTTTATATCCGCTGTACAATCTGTTCTTCTCCTTCACCCAGAATGTGTATTAATTTTTTGTGGCGACTTCAATTTGCCAGATGTTATATGGTCCAACGATGATTTTGGTTTACAATACAATACGATTTATACAATAAGGTTTCTAATGCCAGAGTCCAATGTGCCCCCATTTGCGGTTTTTAATATATTCCAACTCAATGATATTCATAACTCATTTGGGGGTATTTTGGACCTTATGTTCTCCAACGATAAAAGAGTCTATATTTTAAAAGCTGTAACTTCAGCAATGCCTTCAGCCTTATGATCTTTACCCGTCGCTTGATATTATGATAAACTTGATAAAATCTCCCCTTTACTTGCTCGTTTCCATAATTATTATGACTTCCGCCGTGCTCCCTATACAAAAATATGCAAATTCCTAAATTTATTTAATTGGTTGGAGACCACAATGTCTCTCAACGTTGATGAGACCATTAATACAATTTATGATGCCTTACACTTTTGCATTTTAAACTGTGTTCCGAAAGTGTCATATGTACCATACAGACATTTCCGAAATTATTTTTTAAAATCTTAAACATATTGTTGTAAGCATGAAACGGGCGACTGCTAAGTTTAAAACCTCGCTCTATGCCCTTTATTATTCGGAATTCCCTACACTTCAAGCTTCTCACAAGACAGAATATAAGATATGTTATACTGTCTACCTGTCTCGTACTGAGTCTATGCTGAAATCTAACCCTAGGACTATAAATGATCGAATACAAAATATTTCACAAGACACCGAAATTTTACGTGAAACATCGTACAATATATCAGATTTAAATGCATACATCAATGAAAATAAATCACGACTAATCGATGATCAAAAAAAAAGCATACGAGAGAATGAATTATGATGACTATTATTGAAAAAGATAAAGGATTGTTGATTTTTTTGGACGCGCCGGGATTTACTGGAAATTTTTTTTATTAAATTTGATATTAACAGAGATAAGAACAAAATACGGCTTAGCTTTGGCTGTAACTTTCTCGGGTATCACGGCTACCTTATTATGGCAAATTCTACAGTAAAATCACCATTGAATTTCACCTTAACAGAAGCCTACTTGCAATATTATAGATAATCCGACAACCCGTAAATTTTTAAAAAGAATTAAAGTAATAGTGTGGGATGAATGTACTATGATGAATAAAAAGGATCTGAAGCTTTAAATAAAACTTTACACGGTTTAAAGAACAATAATTCAATAATCTCGAGAGTGCCATTGCGTGTGAGTCTCCGATCGGATATGGGTTGATATGAAATGAAAAAGAAACTGAGAAGTGTCCTGTAGGCTGTAGAGTCTAGTTTTGTAGCTCGGTTAAATGATCTTCACATTTCTGGTCACTAGTGAACGGCAACGTTCTTCAAGTCCCCTGATCTACATAACATATTGTCGATAGATGTTCTCCCGTGAGTAATAGTAATAGAACTGACAGTAAAAAGTTGACACTCAGCTGACCTATCATTATTCAAACAAAACGTTATATGTGCTGACAAAAAAGCTGGAGTCTGGAGTGTGTAGTATACGCTAACTGGCAACTGCCAAATATGTTCGCATACATATCTGCTTCCACCAGAAACTCGATGTGACTATACGTTCTGCCAATTTTTAGTACTTAATGTCATTACCGGCATGAAACCTGTTATGCATGACAAAACTAATGGTTCACATGATATATTATAGGCACAAAAATACATCATGTACTTCCTTTAGTGGCTGTTACGGATACTCTGTGATAACCTAGTTAATGTCTGTTTGGCAGCGACTTATATTATATTATTATTTTCGCGCCAAGTATATATATATATACTCTTATATTTGAATAATATTTTTTATTTTTTATTTTAACTATGGATACGCTGATGAGCGGCTATACGTGCAACTCAGCCATCTTAGTAGGCAATGTGCGAAAAATCGATTTGATAAATGCTTAAACCTTATTTATTATATAAACATTATAAACACACAATATAACATGTATATAGATATACAATTAAACATTTTATTTTGCTGATTTCAACCAAAATTTTTAGGTACTGTTCTCAATTGTATTTTACCGATCAATTTCATTATAATTCACCTATGGCATTATGGATACTCGGCAGTTTTCTGATTTGGTCAGCATCTCCATCGCCTGATCACTGTCGCTTCTAAATAATTTTGGAGGGCACTTATGATAGTAGGTAGTGACTCGAAGTCAAAAAACAAAAATTGTTTTTTACCAGTAGCTTATGTAACACATTCGCTTGGATATTCAGATAAAATGAAAAAATGAATAGTTTTTTTTTTGCTAAACTAAAAAATTATAATAATTGTTTATTATTCGACGTCGATATCGACCTCCCTGGAAGCATTTGTGGTTGTCGAGTTTGATTGTTATTTATTTTCAGACAACGACTATTTTTTAGCAAAAAAGGTATAGCCTGTATAGGTATACAATTTACACGTTTATTTTAATTCGTAGATAATTTTTAATTGTTTATTAACTTAGACTAATGCTATTGCAATAGAAACCTTCTCCGTGATATAGGTACTCTTTCGTTTAAAAAAAATCAAGAAAATCTGATACGTTGTTCCAGAGTTTACCCTGTACAAAGATTTTCATTTTTCATTTATATAGTTAAGAGTGCTATAATACTATTGGGTTCATTGTATTATCAGAACAGAATAATATTTCTCTGAAGGAACCTCACATATTTATGTTGTAAAATGTGAAAGATGAATAAAGTAGACTGGTTGTCATACTTATCAGTGAATTCTTTAATGAATTTTTACTGGGTTTCTAAAATATATTCTTAAAATAAATATACCTAAATCTATGTTTAAATATCAAATTTCTTCAAACTGCTAATGTCTAGAAAAATATAAAAATATTTGTATGTTATAATATGTACTTAAAGATAATACTATGTTTGGTGAAAAATTCAAGTATCTATAAATACAATTTGACAACAAAATAATAAAATCGGTTTTATTTAAAACTTTTTATTTTTCTATTTTTTTTTTTTTCAAAAATGCATTGAAAATAAAGACAGAAGTTGCATTTTTTTCTGATATGAAAAAGTCTTTACAAACTCCGAAGAATAAAAAATAATAAACTAATTGTAAAATCAATACATTCATCTCTCCACTCAAAATCTTAAATATGATGTACCAACTAGATCCACTTATGTTGTAAGTTGAATGTAGGTTCTTTTATTCCAAGTTGTCTTTTAAAAGTAATTTATAAATTTAAATTTATTGGGTTAAATAAAAGTAAAAGATTAATATATTGCTTACCTATATTTTAAACTTGTTAGTATAGTGTCAATTTTCGTGAATGCAAGAGAAAGAATTCAAACACATTATAAATACCTAAACTAAGAATATTATTTCTAATTAAAATAATTGATTATATCTAGTGGATTTTTATTCCTGGGTAAAATATACTTAGCGAAATTTTATTTGAGGTAAATAATCTCTTGTGAAGTTTTACCCTCGGAGAGATAAAATCAACATGGCGACATTTTACCTCAGTGAGGTAAAATATCGCTGAGGTAAATTTTCGAGGTTACGTCGGTTCTCGACAAAAACGATTTTGGTTTTTGATGAAAACTCTAAAAAAAAATACCGTATATACATGCAATTTTCACTGAATATTTAAATTACAAATTATGAAATTGCAAGAAATTACATTGTCTAAACACCATACAATTGTCAAATATATTGATTCGTGTTCAACTATTTATAAGCATATACAATTTTTTAATATGGTAACGTAACAAGATATACATACTGCTGTAATGAATAGTCTGGTATATGAAATACGCCGCGTGTACTGTACACCTAACTACCTAAGATCCACCGCCCCAAGGCCGTATCTGGGGGGGGGTTTTGGGGGTTCAAACCCCCCCCGAAATTGTTCGCGTTATTTTATGTCGTAATAAAATAACTATTTCAGTCTAGAATAATCGATAAACATTGATACGTGCATATACGAATGACAGCTATGGTCTACGTTATAAACTTAAAAATAACAATTTGTACCAGATAAAAAAATAATATCTTCGCTGTGCTTTTTACTTCCCAATAAATGTACTAATTCCGAATTAGAAGCAAGTGATTTCGAATTATACTCAGAGTTTTTAGATTTGGATGCACTTTCGAACGAGTTAAGACTTTGGAAAAGAAAATGGTGTGATAAACCAATATTAGAACGATCTCCTGAAATACTTGAAGCATATTCAAATTGTAACAAAAATTTTTTCCCAAATATTTCATTTTTATTAAAAGTTTTGGCAACTTTACCAGTAACTACGGCGACACCTGAAAGAACTTTTTCGACGCTGAAAAGAATAAAAAATTACCTAAGGAATGCAACTGGAGAAGACCGATTGACTGGCCTAGCATTACTCAGTGTACATAGAAATATCGTTGTAGATCCAGAAGAAGTAATCAATCGTTTTTCAAATGAAAAACAAAGAAATATAGAGTTTGTCATATAAAATATAAACCATTTTTCAAACTAAATGTATAGAATTAAGTTAAATAATCTAATTAATATTAAGTCTAAAAATGTTTTAATGTGAATTTCATTAATAAATACTATTTATAATTCTACAATATTATGAATTTTTAACCATATTTAATTACCTACACAATATTATAATACAATTAGAACACACATTTTTGGATTAAAACCCCCCCCCGAAATTAATTTCCAGTTACGGCCTTGCACCGCCCTACCACTCTCACGCCACCGTAACACCTTAATCATAATTCATAATTATTCTAATCGATGTTAGAATTGTACTTTTCTCCCACCACCCGTTTCACCGACGGCAACCGGCTTCCGCCGGCCCGTTTTTCTTTTTTCCTTCTCTTCTCTTTCTGCTGCCGAACTATCAAGTTCGCATTGTTTATTTAAACTATTATATTTGTGGACAAAAAAGGAGTAGCGATAGCTAAAGTCCTTCCCAGTGATGTCCGTGGAAAGACGGGTGATACTCAAAAAGGATGATCAGACACTGAGACACCGAAGAGTGTCTGCAGATCCCTTTAAAGGTATGTGAGTACTATTAAAATAAAACTGTACTATATATATATATATATATGGCTGGTAAAGCATTTTATTCTTTTTTATTATTATATATATATATTATATATATATATTATATTTGTCCTTGTTGACCGGTAACCGTCCAGTGGAGCCATTGGAGTCTAGGCGTGGTTTATTATTCATAATATGTTATTATTATACTATAAGAATCTGTTGAGCCTCGCGCGTCGTTTGCTCATTGTGTAAATTATTTTATTATGTCCGAGTTTTAAGCCCTTTTGAGCTTTCTCGGCACCAACTTAAAAACATATCAGTTTTCCCACATAACTTTTGTGTCTTGAGTTGTATTTTATTATTATTAGTATTACAATCGTTATTAATTCATCCTTATGTAATGCATTTATTATAATGAACAATAAAATCCACGGTTTAAAAACGAATTTAATCTACTGTAGTATACTAGTATGTCGTATACGCCGATCACTTTATCGTACACATTAACCGAGCAAATAAAATTATAAGCACATTTAATAAACACTGATGTCTGGTGGTAATCTAGTAACACGATCACCACCACTGACCTCACATTTATCTTGTACTATGACTTTTATATTATATATACTTTTACCTAGTTTCTGTGTTGCTACGTCTGCTAAAACTTACTGACTAAGACTTAGATAGTACTAAATATTGTTACATTACATGTTTACTTAAATTAGTTAATATTTTTAGTATAAATAATTTTTATATTTATGCATGATACAACACACCCCAATATAACATAAAATATGTCCTCGTATTTAAAAAAAAATTATTTCAGTTAAGAATGAAATTTAAATGATATAAGTTTTTGTATTTAAAAAAAAATTAAAGTTGATGCTATTGCGTGGTCAACAAAAGTCATATTATTATGTCTATTGATCGTAAGAATCCTAAAGAAGCGGTCGTTGAATATAAATGAAGAAGCCATCATCCAAAAAAGCTATAATCGTTGGATCATATGGGTGGTTATAACTTGGGGTGCTAAATTGGTAGGATATTTTTGTGTGTTCGGTGTATCTATGCAACGGAAGATGGTCTTTGAATCTCCCGATATGTTATTTTGTCACAATCATTTAATCATATTGCAATTATAATTAATGCCGAAGTTGAAAAAATATGTAAGTCTGTGCAAATATAAACATAATCGACACTCGACAGAAAAAACTATAAAACTAAAATCAACCATTAATGTACCTGGCATTATAGAATAATAAACAAAATAATATGCAGTATTAACTATATTAGGTCACTATAATTTCGGTACGTATGTAATAAATTATGATGTAGTTATGTTAAAAGTTGCATTACATAAAATATTTTGGTAAATTTATGAGCTAAATATAACTTATACATTTCTAAAAAGCTTATAATTTGTATAGACCAAAAGTAATCAAGTAAGTGGATGTCACTCTGCTGTACAGTAGGTTACAATTGGGCCCCATGTGTAATAGATGGTGTTAAATTTAAATTCAATGATATACAATTTTTCTACACGAAAAACGATATTGAGAGGAAAAGATCTGTTAACCTATATAATATTACTTAGTAATTCAGTATATTTGATGATATTATTGTGACTATAGTAATTTATTTTATTATTATGCATTAGAACAACAGTAGATTAAATTCATTTTTGCCAAAAAAATAAATTTAGAAAGTCATTGTGCCTATAAAATATAATAATATATTCTAATTACTCTAAGTTTCAAGTAGTTACTCACGAATTATATTTTTAAATTACAACAAAATAATTTAAATCACTATTCTTATGGTTATTACTTATTTAGGTAAAATGTAATTTCGTCCACATTTGAACATTTAAATTATTTTTAAATTTTGAATGATACATATATTTTGTCAAAATTTGAACTTTAAATGATAATAAAAAACGTGCATGTGTATTTTTAATATTTTTCAACTGATATTGTAACAATATATTAGGAGCCCTGTATTCAATTTTAGCTTTTTTTGACCCAACAAATAAAATGTTCTTAAAAAAAAACTTGAAAAATTGGAAATGTCTGTAAATAGCTCAAAACGAGTTTAAAATGTTGTCAGGTAGGTATATGAATCAATAAAATAAACGTAGAGTAAATTTCAAGTATGTGCAGTTATTCGTTTTTGAATTACAACAAAATAAAAAAATCGCTAAATGAAAAATCGAGTGAATATCCAATGTTGTAAAAATTTCAACTGCAAATGCTCATAAAAATTTAATTTGACTTCCCAGAAGAAATTTTTTTTTTATTAAGGTAAGCAAACTTATAAGGAATATTGGATCGAATTTTTAAACCTTAAATATAAATAATAAATATAAAAATTGTATGAAATTTTCAACTCAAAATAATATTCGAATTTTCGTAATTTTTACGAATTTAGTCAAAGTTCTAAATTCTCACTCTCATAAAAAATTACTGTGGATTTAAGCTCAACTTTTTTTAATTTCTACTAACAAGGAACCTTGTACTCACATTTTCAAGTGCAAACTATTTATCGACATACATTTTAATAACAATCGAAAATTTCATATGCCTATAAACGTTCAACACGAGTCAAAATATTTTGAAAATATTATGGTATATAGAAAATGCGGATACAAATATTCAGTGAAAATTGCATGTATCTACCGTATTTTTTGTTCAGAGTTTTTATCAAAAATCAAAATCGATCAAAACCCGGTAGATGGTATGTATACAAACTCATTGTTGGAAAGCCTAGAGATATTAAATATCCGATCTCCGCTCCCAGGTTTATACCTAACCTAGCGATTGGAAAAGTCCATTAGGTAGTGGAGAAGTGTGCATCCCAGGATGCCTATTGCCTAAAACTACTTTTTATTGCACAATAAACTATGTGGACCGGCGGAGAAGCCATACCAACACCAGTTCCTTCCCCGGTTCTCGATAACAAGGGGAAAAAAAGGTATACCTATTAAACATAAACTTGATTACATTATTTAAAGTAATATTTAAAGAATTAATGTGAAACTCATACGCTTGTTCCCAAAACCCACAATACCATATGGCATAAAATAGAGTGAACTAAAGGTAAATAAATTGTTAGTTTCATATAAATATCAAATATACGCCGTAAATCATGAAAGACGTATAAAAAAATTCGAAGAGTATTTGTAAGATTAATATAATTTTGATAAGCCATTATCAAACCAATCTTTAATAACATTTTAGATTTTGAGCGGAGCGATGAATGTATTGATTTTATACAATGATGTGTGTTTTTATAATTATTTTTTTTTTGTGTGCGTGTCCGTCATCATGGTTTCTTGTAAGTTGCAGTAAAAATGCTTCGATTTTCTTGAACAACAGCTTTTCTGGTAGGAAAGTGAATCTATTTGGTGCACATTCGGAAGGTGAAAATTTAATTCCCAATAGTTTTCAAAAGCAACAGGAAAAGCTAACAAAAAATTAAGAAAAAACCTTTTGAAAAAATCTAATTTGATTTTTAGTGTAATTCTAACAAAAATAACGGTATAATGAAGATACATAATATTTTCCCTGAATATTTGTGTAAGCATTTTCTATGCACCATACAATTTTCAAAATATTTTATTTTATTCAAACTATTTATAGACATATGACATTTTCATATATATAAGCATTTAAAGTTCAAATGTTGACAATATTTATCAAATTAAAAATTGAAAATGATTTTGTGGTTAATAATGTACAACATTTTCAATTTTTATAGTTAAGAATTGAAAATTTAAAAACAAGGTTCCACTTAATCAGTTTTTTCTGTAACTAAAAAATCTAAAAAATTCATGGGTACAGTTATTTTGTACTGACATTTTAAGTTCAAATTTGGATAAGATTTCATATTATAACATAAAAAATAACGTTTATCATTTTGTTGTAATTCAGTTCCAAAACAGCCCAATTTTACATAGGTATATTTAATATTTTTCCAGGATCACTAATAATTTAAGAATAATATTAGTTCAACTTTCCGGCTACCATATTAATAATAAGTAATAACAATATAAAAATAGCAGGTAAGTGGATGTATGTCGCTCTGCTGTACATTAGGTTTCTAGCAGGTCGCTGTAATGGATGAATTTAGTTTGAAATCAATGATATCATATATTTATATCATTCTATACGAAAAACGATTCTGAGCGGAGACAGTATGTCACTCAAGGATATGTTATATTATTATTACTTATTATTAGAGCGCGGATTTTTATGCACTAAAAAGTATCAAAATATGCCATATAATATGCAGTAAAAATCATGAAAATATGCAAAAAATATGCAGTAAAAATCATGAAAGTATGCAAAAATATGCAGTAAAAATCATGAAATTCGTTTTTTTTATTTATTTAAAATTTTACAAATTAAACTTCTTATAACAATTAATTACTTAAATACTAAAATATTAAATACTTATATTAATTTCTTTTTAAATTTTTTTAATTTTATTTACTATTAAAATGAATGATCATATGCATTTCAAGTTTTTCTTCTGTGAAGCTATGACGTTTATCAGTTAACATATTTTTAAATACTGAAAACGAACGTTCGACGTCAACCGAAGTTGTTGGGGCATATTTGAAGCAACTTATTATTTTCGGGTCTTGATAAACATCTTCGAGCTGAACGTTTTCGCCTGATAGTACTGCATTTATTTTTCGTAGAATTTCTAGACCTTTATTTTTATTGGAAAGCTCATTTAATTTTGTAGTAAGTGTTGCACCTTTTGGCCCAGGAATAGAATTAATTTTTTCTTTGATTTCGTCAATTATTGAAAAGCTTTCATGTAAAGTCATATTTTGAGTTTCCAGTTTTTTATTAAGTTTACGTCGTGCCCATAAAATGTATTTTTAATTTTTCTACTTGATTATACTATATTATTTTATACATTTTTTTAAATTTTTGCTTCAATATGCAATAAATATGCAATACATTTTGAATTTTGCCTAAATATGCAAAATTATGCAATAACATTGAAATATGCAAAAAAAAATTTCACCATTTGCTTCAAATTATGATTCGTAGAGAATACTGACAAAAATCCAAAAATATTAAAAGGAAACAAATATGCAATTGCATAGAAATCCGCGCTCTACTTATTATTAATATGGGTGCCGTTAAAAATCGTGCGTATGTATTTTTAATATTTTTCAACTGATATTGTAACAATAGTTATCAAGAGTCTTGTATTAAATTTTCGTGCTTTTTGACCCAACCAATAAAATTTTATTGACATTTATAGAAAAAAATGAAAATTGAAAATGTCAGCTAATAGATTAAAATGAATCAAAATATTTTGAAAATTGTATCAAGTATATGAATTAATGAATCTCTTGTGATTTTTAAATATCTACAGTAATTTGTTTTTGAATGGCAACAAAAATATAAAATAGCGCTACAAGGGAAATCGAGTGAATATCCAATGTTGTACACATTTTAACTTTAAACGCTCATAAAAATTTAATTTGACTTTCCGGTAGACAGCACAGACAAACTTGTAAGGAATCTTGTATTAAAATTTTAAATCTTAGATATAAATAGAAAATTTTTTATGAGTTTCTATAACTAAATATAATTTGCTAATTTTCATGATTTTTTGCAAATTTTGTCGAAATTCTACGGTTTTAAATTCTAAGTTTAAACGATTAAAAAAAAATATTGTGATGGATTTACGATCAACTTTATTTTTAATTTTCATAAACAACAACTTACATTGAACTTTGTATACATTTTCAAGTTTTTTGACCTAGCGAACATTTTTTTATCGACTTGAGTTTAAAAAAAACAAATTATAATCCAAAATTTAATAAGCCTTTAAATAGTTCAACACCATTCAAAATATTTTGTAGATTTTATGATGAATAGGAAATGATTACCCAAATATTTATAGTGAAATTTTCATGTATTTACAGTCATTTTTGTTAGAGTTACACTAAAAACTAAAATCGATTTTTTCGAAAAATGGTTTTGCTTAAAAATTCTCGTTTTTCCTTAATATATATTTTTTTTTTGTTTTGTTTTTCCAGTTGCTTTTGAAAACTATTGGGAATTTTAAAATTTGACCTCCCAAATGCACCAACTAGATTCACTTTCCTACCTACCAGAAAAGTGGCTGTTCGAGAAAATCGAAGCACTTTTACTGCAAAAAACAGTGATGACAGACACAATAAAAAAATAAATAAATAAATATAAAAACACACATCATTGTAAAATCAATACATTCATCGCTCCGTTCAGAATCTAATGTTGTAAACTGACGTATCGTCTCCGCTCAGAATCGTTTTTCATATGCTATGATTTGATATAACTGAATTAAAATTTAATACCATCCACATAGCGACTTTTTAGACACCTAATGTACAGCAGAGCGACATCCAAGTGGATGTAAGTACCCGCTTTTTTGTATTTATAAATTATATGTAATGCATATACTCTAATCACTATGAATTAAAATAGCAATATCGTCAGGATTATTATTTCAGCATCAACATATTTAAATGGCCATTTATAATATATAATATTATGAAAGGATAAGTATGGAATATTATGTACATTTCAAAATTGAATGTTAAATATTCCAGATAGGTAGTTACAAATTCTTTTTCAAATTTATAAACATGATACAAAATTAAAATAATAAGTATTGAATACGAACCTTTAAAGTTAAGTCACACGCACGTGTGTACATTAATGTTGACATCAATATAATGTTCAATACAATGTTTGAAATCAAATACGAAATAACAATGTAATCTATTTGAATGTCTCGACGAATTGGCGCGTACGAGGCGGACTGTGCTACCGTAGACGCTGCTGCTCGACCGGGAGGATCTTGTTTTGTTGGAGGTGGTTCAGTGCTTGTGAAAATAATAATAATAATAATATTATGTGAATTTAGATCGGACACGTACATCAAGTTATTATCAGTACTCCGTTTATGATGTTCCTAGAGCGACGCCGTGCCGATGTGGCAGAAGCGGTCGTCTTGATAACGTCGGCCGAGTCACGTAATAATTTTGATAATCTTTAGGTACGTTTCGGCGACCGGCGGCGACCACTGGTTACAGTATTTAGTGTACGTATTAAAATATGTATTATTGCCGTAAGATTATTGTCATTATGTCGAAATAATAATAATAATAATAATAATAATAATAATAATATCGTGGAACCTATAACGTGTAACAGACGAGCCGCCGAAACCAGTAGTAATAATAATAAAAACGACGATATTATTATGCCAACGACACAGTTTTCCCGATGACGCTGTTGTGATTGACCCGCGGACACAAGTTTCAAATTAAAGGCGCATAGTGCATACATATATACAGATAATAAAGAGACGTCGTAATCCGGTCGTGATCGTGTGCTTGTCCATCCGAACGCTCCAGCTGTTAGGGAATATGTCACAGCTTCGTCTGCCGCTGCTGGTGGTGTCCGTCGTCTTTGTCCTATTGTCAGGCTATGCCGACGTCGGGCGCTGCAACCAGGTCGTGTCCCGGTTCGAGTACAAGTACAGCTTCAAGCCTCCATATTTGGCACAGAAAGATGGATCTGTACCGTTCTGGGAGTACGGCGGAAGTATGTCAATGTTTACCGTGTTTCCTTCCTTATCTTTGTTTAATGTTTTTTTATGTACATAGGTTTCTATCTCAATTAATTGATTATTTCCCTCACTGAACGATTTATATAGGTATGTCCAATCACGTTATGTTTAATAACGAATTCTAGAAACAGCTTTGTAAACTTTATGTCCTACCAATAGCTGGTAATAACTGTACAGTATGCTTGCACTCGAGGAGCTATTGAAATTTGTTTTAAAATTAACAGTTTGCACTTAGAATTTTAGCAACAAAAAAATACCAAATAAAAATCTTTTTGTAACACTTAAAGCTTACTTGTCTTGAAGTGATTGTAAAAAATAACAATAATTTTAAACCACTTTTTTTTACAAACTAGTACATTTTTAGTTTCATATCTACTAATTAATATTAATAATAGGAGGTATATTTTTAATACATTTGAATACCTACCTAATATACATTCATAAGTATAAAAATTATAATAAATTATTATGTGGATAAAATAATCAAAAATATCAACAAAAAAAACCATCATAATGGGTAGTATGTATTAACATCTTAAAATTCTCTCCAGAATGCTTTATTTCTGAATGCTACATTTTTTAAATGAGAAGAGTTAGAATCGATTATAAATCACTCAAAAACAGTCAATCTATGTTATGCAAATTTGATGTAATATTTGTTAATAACTTATTAGGAGTTAGACGTTGCTTTACATTAAACGTATTCTTGATTTAATATTGATTGTTTGTTTTTTGTTTTGTATAGATGCTATTGCCAGTGCAGATAATGTTCGAATTGCGCCATCTTTAAAAAGCCAAAAAGGTTTGTTTTTATCCAGTTCATTATATGATATTATACCTGTATTTTTTTTATTTGCATAGTACTCGAAGCATTGTTACAATACAAAGTGTATTTGGTTCCATTAGATGATTTATTAACTATAATACCTACTACTGTTTAAATATTATGTACATTTGTATCAAATATTCATAAAAATAAGATCTTAAGTTGTATTGTCTTATTTATTGTCAAATGAAGCATCGTGATCTTGGTATATTCCGAAGACTACATTTTACATTTTACATTTTTTTTTATCTATATATTTTATGCTTAGATTATGCAACAAATAGTCTTACAAATCCTTTTCTGCGTATTTTATTTATAAGTTGATTAGTTAAACATTTAAGCAATCAATTTTCTTTCTAGTAAAAATTTCATTTAACTTAATTTCAAAAAAAAAACATGTTTTCATTTGATTATTTAATGATTTTTTGAATTGGTATTAGTGGATTTGATAAATGAAAGTTTTTTTCAGGTGCAATTTGGACAAAAAGTCAAACAAAGTTTGATTGGTGGACAGTTGAAATAAATTTTAGAGTCAGCGGAAGAGGAAGAATTGGTGCTGATGGCCTGGTACATATATTACAAATTATGATTATAATTATAACTTATAATAAATAATATTTAAATATGATTTTAAACAGGCATTTTGGTATACAACTTCTAAAGGTGACTATAATGGTCCAGTATTTGGTAGCTCCGACAAATGGACTGGATTGGGAGTATTCTTTGATTCTTTTGACAATGATGGCAAACACAATAATCCATATATTATGGGTGTAGTAAATGATGGATCACAAGTTTTTGATCATGCAAAGTAAATTAATCAATTCATATATTAAATAAATTATTTATTTGCCATGTTTTTTTAGTGATGGCTCTACTCAACAGTTATCCGGATGTTTGAGAGATTTTAGAAATAAACCTTTTGCGACAAGAGCTAAAATTGAATATTACATGAACACATTAACGGTATGTATTGTTGTGTGGGAATGATTAAAGGTATAATGGTTGCTGGCGGACTATGTCATAAGTGATTTCACATACCAATTGAAATTGCTCTCAGGCTCAACATCTGCTTAACTGATTGAGTGTGCTCTCTAACATATTTTGTGAATTGTGATTACAATATAATATAGTACAAATGTATTCCACTACAGGATGGTTTATCATAAGTAATTATGTAGACAGCAATTCCATAGCTCATTTGGCAACCATTATATCTTTAACTATGATAAAAATCCAGTTAGCCGCTTCTTAAGAGAACATTGTATCCGCAAATATTGTCTCTGTCTTGCTAACCCATCATGTACCGAAAAATAAGTTCAGCAGTTCCAATGTTGTATTATTAGCCTAAATATTAAAATGAATTGCCCTATTATCAAGCTTAAATGTAAAAATATTATCTGTGTTCTCTCATTGATATTTATGATATTGGAATTTTTAAGTGAATTATGTGTATAAAATATAAATATTTTAAAATGTGCATAATTCACTGAAAAATTCAAATATCATAATAATTAAAAAGAAAACGCAGATAATATTCTTACATTTAAGTTTGATAAAAGGTCAATTCATTTTAATATTGAAGCTAACAATACATTATAATTACGGGATGTAGATTTTGGTATATTATGCATTAGTACGGTAGAGACAACTATGAGGGTACGATATAAAAATAAAGTACAAAACATCAAAAAAATAAGTTTTTTTTAAAATTTAAAAGAATGTTAAATTCTAAGTGAATTGATATAGGTTTAACGGTTCTACACACATTCAATGAATTATTATTGTAAGGCTAGGATAGTATAGGATTTCGCACTTTTTTTATGATACACGGAATACAGCTTTTCTTGCACAAAATGTGATTTGGTTGTCTATCGGTTCATATATAAATTTTATTTTGCATTTTTTCTACTTTTTCGAGTTTCAAGTAAATGTGTAAATGTTGCTCGCTTCACAAAATAACTTTCTTACTGTCGCGTTGTAACGTATTTTTAAATTTTTATTGTATGTATGGGATGTGCTTTTATGCACTGAAGATGTTAATGGAGCCAGAATTTGTATAGTGTTAAATTTTTTTGAAATATTTAAAATCTCATAATATAAATTGTTGTTACGTACGTTTGTGCAACAACAACAGTTACTTATAGCAATACGACATAGCACAAACCTCCATTATCTTTTAGTATTTTTAATGTTTAAAAAAACTAAACATTTCATTGAAACTATAATACTTCTATTGTCGTAGGCACAAAATTTTTAAAAAATGTTAATGTAAATCAAATATCAAAAATAACCTTTTATATTGGTAAAGCATTGTGTAAAGTGAACAACTTTTACAATATGTATAAGATGGGAGTTATATTGAGCCCAGCCCAATGTCACCTGGCTATTCTAAATGCCCTTGAATCTCCTTAAAAAATATTAATTTTTTTATTGAGTTATGACCTAATTGTTTTTAATAGTTCTAACTACTATAATTTAATATTTAATAATAATTTGAAGAAAACATTTCTTCGTGTTGTGTGGTCTTATAAGATGAAGTTATCCTCATACATACTAACTCTATCTTACTAACTTATAACATAATAAAGTTTGTGTTCAGAAGAATCCATTTTATGTTGTTGTTTTCAATACTAGAGTGAATTTACTTACTATACAGTTTAAAGGTAAGAATATCTCTAAAGCCAACAGATAAGTAAATGTATTCTAATATTAAAAATAAAAGAATAGAATGGATTCTTTTGAATGTAAAATTTGGTATGCCTCTGTGAGGTGGAGTCGATACATTTGGGGACTACATCCTATTAATATCAAGATGGAAGGATTAAAAGATTTATACTATCAAAATGATTCCTGATATCAAATATATGATATTAAATAATTGATAAGTGATACATATTACATGATATTACAATAATAAACTATTTTGAATAAATCAAGCTTCTTACAAGTTATCTAATTCTATGTATTCTATAGTTTGTTATTTCTTTTTGCTTTCAAATTGGTCATAGAACTAAGTGTTAGTACTTATTTTAGTTTTGTTTGACTATAAATGCATTTAATACATTACATTCATACTTTAAAAGAATCAAATTTTTTTGTTTTAATGTTTAAATATAGTTTGTTTATTGTATAAATAAATATTATTTATTGAGTATTAAAATTAATTTGCATTCTATTAATAAATAAATTGATAACTAAAGATTAAAATAAATTATTATTTTTATACGTTTAGGTATTTTTCCATAGTGGCAATACTAATAATGAAAAAGACTTTGAAATTTGCTTCCGAAGCGAAAATGTATTTTTACCTAAGAATGGTCATTTTGGTGTATCTGCTGCTACTGGTGGTCTGGCAGGTATTGATCTCTAAATAGAATATTTTTTTGTGTATTTAAACAAGCTTGTTATTAAAAACAATATTTTTCAGATGATCATGATGTTAATCATTTTTTGACATATAGTATTTACCCTCCGGGAACAGTGTTCAAACCAGCTGGTACATCTCAGCAGACTACCGTAGATGAAGAAAATAAACTAACCCGAGAATATGCAGATTACCAACGAAAATTAGATCAAGAAAAAGAAGAGTAAGATAATAAATAAATATTAGTTAACTCTCGTCAAATTAAACTTTGATGTCTTGAGCATATAAATCACCTTCAAACAATTATAACATTTGCTTTTTATCAATTTGAAATTCTCAATTTAACTTCAATCTACCCTGCTTATAGACTGTATTTGTAATAATATATTTTGTTATTTTTATTACTTTGTCGTATTATGTAGTTATCACAAGCAGCATCCAGAAACTAAGACAAGAGAAGATAACGAATTTGAAGATTGGTATGAAACAGATAGTCAAAGAGAATTAAATCAGATATTCTCTGGTCAAAGCCAGATTGTAGATTCTGTAAAAGTATTAAGCCAAAAACTTGATGAAGTTGTTGGTCGTCAAGAACGAACACTCAGTTTGCTATCTAACGTTCAATCTACCATGGCAGTTGTTGGATCAATGGGTAGTGCACAAGGACAACCTCATGGTAACAACTTTTTCCTAACTATTTACATGCATTTATTGATATTTTTTGTTTATTCTATTGTAGTACAAATGCCACAAGGGAATGCAGGAATGGGAAGACAAGATGTTGATTTACTGATTAACAATCAAAATGGAATTATAAACTCTGTGAGAGAAGTCAGGTATTATATTCAAACATTTGAAAAATGTATATAATAGTTAAAATTTTTATTTTTATCAAAAGTTACTTTTTTTACCATCACAAAGAAATAAAAATATTATCTTTCCATTTTAAAGTTATTGGTAAATTGTTTTATAAGAAGTTGTTATTTGTATATTATTCATTAGTTGTGTTATCTAAGCTAATTTTTTCAGATACGCATTACTTATATCTTAAAAGTTCCATTACAAATTTCATTTTCAACTTGTATAGTGAATACACACAATACATCCATATTTGTTTATGAGTGTTTCTTACAATATTTTGGTTATGCCCTAGTGATATTTCAATATTTCATTTAAATTCCTCATACATTAAACATTTTATTTTTACTTTTTTATAGAAATTTAATAGCAGAAGTACATTTAAAGACTGAAAACATTATTAAAAACCAAGCTCATCAGCCAACAGCTCAAGTTCAACCATTAGGCTACGATCAGGCATCAATTATACATGAAATCAGAGACTCATTGAATACCATCAAACGGGATGCAACACAAAAGCCGTATTCACAACAATTGTCTTGTCCTACATGTGCAACCAATACAATTGTTTTGGTTGCTGCAGTGGGTCAAACATTATTGTTTATTATCTATGCTTTCTATAAGTAAGTTAAGACAATGTTAATAGATCTTTAAAATTAGTGGTATTTCCTGTAAAAAGTTTGAAGGATAAATCAACATATCAATTAGTTATTAAAAGGTTCCTCCTCTAAACCAAATTTTGAACTATAAAAATGAAAATCACCCATTTTAAAAATATAGGACTTTAAAATATACCGATTTCATTGTTATTTGTATAAAATAAGTGTTACCATCACTATTTTCACAATTTAAAAATTCCATAATTTACTGTAGATGTTTTTTTTAAATAACCATCAATATTTGCAGAACAATTCTCTACATAACTTTAAAGAATAGTATAACTTTTTTAACTGTATTTTTCACATTGTATAACACATGTTTATGATTTAACACATTTCAACTTATGACTGAAGATCGAGGAAAAAAGTAAAATACTTTTACATAAATTTCACTTGCTTCTAACCTGTCATTGGTATCAGTGTTAGCATTTTGCTAATATTTAACTTTTATTAAAAACCATTTTTTCATCTAATAATAAACTGTTTTGAGAGTACAATATGTGCCTCTTTTTGAAACATTAAGACAAAAGTAACTACATAAAAAAAATGAAATAGATAATATCACTTTAAATAAAAATAACGTTTTTTTTCTCAATTTCCAATTACTAACATTAATTCAACTCTTAAAAGGTTATGAATTGAATAAGATATAGTCCTAATAAATATTTGGTTTACTTGTGAACAAGAACTTATCATTAGTTACATCTATCTTAAAGTATAAATTACCATCTAAAACAGTCGTAACTTTTGATATATTTTCATGTGCATACATTCTGTATTTTTCTCATATAAAAAGTCTTAACTTGGGTTGCGTCTTTATAATTTTCAAAATAATAGGATGTAACTTAAGAACTGCTGTTAATAAAAAAAGATAATTATGAAAATACAAACATTTTTTGCTTGCTCTAAATCAACTAAAACAAAAAAAATTGAGTTACATCCTTCTTTGTAAGGATGTCACTTTGTTTCACTACTCTCAACTCATTAAATAGGAACGAAAAACTGACTATTTTACAGGGTGCTAACACAATACCAATCATGTTACATATAAAAACGCTACCTACTGTGGATTAATTAAGTTTATGGGTCTCTAAAAAGTAAGGATAGGCTTAATGTCTAACTTCACTAATTTCTAGACACACCACTGTTTTAAATGTGTCTAGAATTCAGAATCGTTACTTTATGAATCCAAATCATATTATTGCATGAATACATTCTTAATGTCATAATGATTGAACAATATTACCTTTCCTCATGTGACAAAAATTGTTGTTCGTGTCATTTTAATGATAATATCAAGCAGATAATATCTTATGTTTTTTTATTGGCTGAGTAATTGTTTTTTGTTTCAGGAACAGTAAAGAATCACAAGCTAAGAAATTCTATTGAACCTTTGAAATAAGAACAGAACTATCATAATACTATGTATATAATTAGGAGATTTCATTAATTATTGCTATTGTGTTAAAATGTAATTGATACCTCTTATGAATAAGATAATAGTAAAAATGTCTTTTTTTGGTACAAGGATGAATCTGCATGATAAATCTACCAAAATAGTTTTTTTTTACCATGTAATTAACGACTTATTATTTAAACTAAGATCATTTTTTTTAAGGTTGTTTTACTTTTCATTACAATAAGAATGTGTTGTGATCTATAAAATAAAAATTATAAAATAAATTTATTTAATTAATTATTTGATTTAAAACTGTTGTGTAGGCTAAATTTGGATTCATGTTGATTTGTTACTGACTACAACAATAAATGTATGTTATTTTGATATTTTTTTTAAAATTATTTGAAATGGAAAATAAAAACCAAGAAACAAGTTAATAGTTGTTAATAATTTATTATTTTAATGCATTGTCAATAATTGTTTTGTAGAATTGATTTATAGTTTTATAGGTAATAACCGTTTAGATTTAATTAGTAACTTACAATATTATATAAATATATAGGTCAATTGGTATTATTATAAAATAAAATGTTTTTAGTAAAAGTAAAAAAATTAAGAACACATGTAAGAAGGTTAACTTTAAAAATAAGACAGGCTTTATAGGTTTTTGGCGGTAAAATATTCATAGCCTGGTTTAAAATGTTTGTTAATACTTAATACAATTATAGTAGGCCCTGGCAATATATTCAAACATGTCGTTATGCAAAACAATATAAATATATAATATTATATATGGTATCGTTGGGCTGTCATTAGTAGGTACACATAATAATTGCCACAACAATTAGGTATTTCATAAAAAAATAACAAATCTATTGTGTGAAAAATATGCATTAGATTAACGTGCAAGTGGACCCATGCATGACTTCTGATAAGAACATCGGTGTACCAGCTCCGAGACCACCATCTGTCTTCTCCTGTTCGTTCTCTTGATCATACTCACAATCAAAGTACCGACTCTGCAAACAAAAAAAAAAAAAAACACACAAAACTTAAATATGATTCATTTTGCATCAAAACAGTAGCCATGCTTTATCTTTTCACATAGTTCGAATAAGTTACACACTTTATCAACTGATTAATTCGTCGAAGGTGGACAGCATTAAAATATTAAGGATGTAACATATTCTAAAGGTATTCTTTAATGTTCAAAGACAATTTTTTAAATTGAAAGTTGTTAATTTCTGCTATAAATGTATTATTTTACCTATTCAACTGTTGGTTGATAGTACCCACTTAGCCTTAGTAATATTAGCTGATTTGTTCTATCCATCAATATCTAATGATCATTTATCATGGTTCTACATTTCTACTGTTAAATTATGAAACCACTGCCACTGATATCTCCTGCAAACGGTACCTGTATGACCAGTAAGCAGTTACACTACATATTTGCCTATATTACATTTTATTTTTATCGTGAATCACTGAACTAAAAGTACTAGGCAAAAGGAATAGAGGACGTCCCTTTACTCGATTTATTGGTCAGATCAAAGATCTAACCGTAATCGTGGAAAGCATAGAAAATCGAGTACCTAGTTTGGATGAACATCAATTATAATCATACATTTCTTAAACGGTTGCGACGTTCGAAATTGAACTACCTTACGTAGAAGAAGAATACAATACAATTAGTTAGGCACAGTTAGTATTTTTATGAGTTCAATAATATTAATATCGCTTACCGGCTAACAGTTTACCCACTCATTCTTTTCATGTTTCATTAATTTCATTTACAAAAAATGTAGGTATATACTAAAATATTGTAATAGATATACAAGCAATATGAATGTTAATAAACAAATTTATTAATTTTGGAATTGAGAAATATGTTCAGTTGTAGTGATAAAATAGTTGTGCGTGTAGAGTAGGTACAAATATCCTAATTTATACCTAGTACCTTCCTACCTACTTAAAAGTTAAATTTTAAATATTATTTTCGCTGGTTTTGCGAACTTATTTGTATAGTTTGCGAACAACAATGCAGTCAAGTCTGTAAGTAGGTTGGTATATAAGGTACATTTATATAATAAGAAATAACAAACATAACAATCAATAATATTATAATTTACAATACCTACACAATACACGTTACGCCACTACAACGAATCGAGTAGAATAAAATATATTATGACTTATGAGAAGGTGGCCACTATAACGACTGACGTAAGACATTTTTTAAGGATAGTAGGTAACCTACTTACAGACGGCTATTGAACGCAAGTACCTGACGATAAAACTATTTTTTAGTGTTCAAGATACATTATTATATACATCAGTAGATTTATATGTTTATTTGTTGCTAAATAGCTACGACTTATCAACATAAACTCCATTTTATTTCCATGTAATATCGATATTATAGATTAATAGGGCTAAATAGCTGGCTGATATAGAACTATAACTCATAAGTTTAGGTAATAATTAGTATTATATTGTATTGTTACTGACTATAGCATTTATTGCTGCAGGTACCTACTTGGTAGGTACTATAGTATTCATCTATGCCTAAATACAGAACTTAGGTATTTGTATATTTTGAATGTTGGTGTATTAACTATCAACTATAAAAGTTGATCTCTAACCATTCCAATACTAATATTGTACTGCAATAGCCAATAGGCACATTATATATGAAGGGGAAAACAAATACTTTTTCGAGTAAGTACTGATAGGTATAAGCCATAAGGTTCCAAGTAAAAATATATTTTTTAAATTAAAATACGCACCTACTCAGGTAATCCGAATACCTACTTTTTTTTATGTTGTAGAATATATTCGAAAACAAGATATAAGTATTCTTTACTTATAGTTGGGTTTATATAGGTGCCGATCTATAGTTAAATGAATTGCCGATGTTTTATTATGAATATGAAATAGATTAGATTCATAACATTGTTATAAACTTATAAATAAAGGATTTTCAGAAGTTCTGTTCCATTATATAGGTACCTATTTTGGTTTCTACTCATTGTATTTTGTAAATAGTATCATACTATTATCACAAATTATATTGATAATAATACAATATAATATATATATTTAATATAATCTGTGCTATTATAGGTATCGTGATATCAAAAGTATTCCATATTGCAATAGGACATAAGAATTGAGGGACTGTAAAATGGTTCAACTAAAAAACAATTATGATGTGTCAACATTTTGAAATCATAACAAAAACCGAGAACAATATAGAACCTTTAAACGTTTCCCAGATCGGAAATATATCAAAGCACTCAGAAAAACACACAAATAAAATAATATAAAGTAACTAAGCATGGCGTTGAATACTATAAGACTCTAGGTTGGTCGAATTTGATCGGTGTAGCACGAAGTGGGATTTATCATTATTTATTTATTTTTTAATTGGCAGGGTGACACTTACAAACAATGCAATTCCTTTATTTACGACCAAAACAAATTATATCAAATAAGTGGTTCAATATAGGACGGAATTAACTGTATATAATGTATATACTGTAAGATTGTTTATCAAAACTGTCAATAACAAAAATAATAATATAATGCAACAACAATCTTTAATGGACTTGTATGTATACAATATACATTGCTAGCTCGCAGTTCGCTCGTATCATATAAATTGAATGTAGCTATATGCCTATAATATGTATATAGTATCGTTTTACCATTGAGTAATGACAGAAAGATAAATTTTTCGAGTACATATAACGATACATTATTATATCCGTACATATTTCGGAAACAGACGTATGTAGAATATTTTGTGTTTTGAATGTTTGCATAGAAAAAATGGGTAGCATTTGAAATGAGCGAGGCTGGAGAAACGTAAGTAATATATAAAAATTTGCACCTACGCTATACTTTTATTTTTAGAAATAAGATCAAGATGGCACCTTGAATGCAACGATATATTGTTCTGAGTATCTGCAGCCCACGCCTACAGAACACAGATATGTTTTATAAATTATCCGGAAGACTTGAAAATGGAGGAAAACTTTAAGAAATGTATGATATGGTTGTCAAGACAAATTTTTACACCTACAAACCCAAAATATTTTGAAGTACGCATCATGTAAATTTCTTGGGGGAACTTAAATGGAAGTCTATTTCAATTTAATCACGTTATAAAGTCATATTATGCTAGCTAGGTACATAAATAATAATTAGATTTCGGTGATCATGATACATTTGTATTATATTATAGAAGATTCAATATTAAAAAATCATAATTTAAGGTATTTCAGGTACAAGTTTTGTGTTGATTGTTTTTTTACTAATAATTTAGTTTTAGTAAAGTTAAAATGAGGCTAATAATATCATCATTTTGATTAAGCAAATAAAATGATAGAAAAATGTGTTATTAATAATAATAACTTATTACAAGATGGAATTGTTTTGCCAGGCCATTACATTAAATTATGTTATTTAAGCACCTACCTAAAGCTTTATAAGATATTTTTTTGAAATTTAATTTTTCATAGGAAAAATTAAAGAAACAATAATTATATTCATAATATAGTTGGGCACGTTCAGTATTTGAAGTTTGAACATACTCAACAAAAAATGTTGATCTTTATTAACTTTAATATGACAAAACGCCAAAACAGTCATATTTTTATAAGCTACTGCCCACTAATATTTATAAATTATTTTGATATTTTTCTGGAAATTGAATTTTACCTGGCATTCCAGACACCTGCAGTGGTCGCTCATCTTGCACGTAATACCCCACTGGGCAGCGACCGCCTTATAAAACTCCTTACTGCTCTTGTGAAATATTTCTTGTCTTACAGGCGAGCCATTACTTTGACATTCGATCTCAGAGTTACACGATTGCTGACCACTTCCTCCTGCGCAAATGTCATCATCCGTGACCATCTGCTGCAGATGACCACCTTGATCGGAAGATTGTCCTGGCTAATAATAAAACCAAAAAACAAATTCGATACTTGAGTTTAATATGATTTATGTGCAAAACATAATCACTATACCTATCACAAAATTGTAAACGATATAATATAATTAATACATTTTATTATAAGTTAGCAATTTTAATTTTATGTATAAACTTAAAGGAATACCTACATTATGTTAACAGCTGGATGTTTATATAAATAAACAATACGTAGTAGAAGTTTCAAATTTGTTATGTTATTTAGCCTGACAATTATAATAACATTTATTTTGAGGTTAAATACGGAATAGTATATTAAACATTGTCATTTGCATAGCTACAAATAGCTCTACCTAAGAAGTTTAAGCCTTACATGACATATTTGATTCAATTTGGTCTTTAATGTTTAATGAAAATGTGCTTGGACAGTATACCTGTCAAGTCAAGTAAAAAAAAAATGATAGTAAATGCGAATGTGATTGCTTTAATTATAATCATGTATCGTTTCATATTTGTAAATAAAAATAAAATACACAAATAAAATAAAATAAATAATAATAAATAATAATTAATACATTAATAAAATACATTAAAAGTTTCAAGTACTCGCGAATAATATTTTTAAGTATTACAACAATATAACTAAAATCGTTATTCTTGGTTATTAAATAAGTAATTTCGTCCAAATTTTAACTTACAATAATTTTACGAAAAAATGGAATTTATATATTTTTTAAATTTTTTAGTTACAGAATAAACTCATTGGAACTTATTTTTAATTGTTCAATCATTAGCTATAAAATTCGAACGTTTTAAACGTTTTAAACATTTTTAACTACTAAATAATTTGTACATTTTCAATTTAATACATTTTGTCAAAACTTTAACTTTAAACGCTAATTAAAAAAAAAAATGGTGGCTATTTATTTTTTATGCTTTTCCACTGCTATTGTAATAATTTATCAGGACCATTGTATTATATTTTAAAGCTTTTTTAAATAATTAAAAACATTTTATTGAAATATATAGAGAAAAGAACTAAACATTTAAAACGAACATAAACAGCTCATAAACGAGTCCAAATCATTTGATAATTTTATTAATTATAGAAAATTATAAAATAAACACCACGTGATGGACATTTATTTCAAGTATCTAAGGTTATTCGTTTTTGAATTACAACAAAATAAGAAAATCACTTCATCAAAAATCAAGTGAATATAAAATTTTGTAGAAATTTGAACTTCAAACGCTCATAAATATTTAATTTGACTTTCCGGTAGACATTTTTTTTTTTTTTTGATAGAAATAGACTAACATATATAAACATATAAGGCATTTTGTATTACATTTTCAAATCTTAGATTTAAAAATAACAATTTTTATGGATTCCAACCTCAAAATTATTTTTCAATTTTTCTTGATTTTTACGAATTTTGTCAAAATTTAAACTAAATAAACCTTATAAATACAAACCATTTTGGAGGGAGCTACGGTTTGTCTTGGAGAGCTCCCAAAATTTGGCTTATGCCTCTGATAGGTACCAATAAGGTATTATTTAAAAATGTTTTTATTAGGTAATTTTCTAACCTAACCTAAACCTTTATTCATAAACCATAATGATATCAGATATTATATAGGTATGGCCTGAATATAATGAGTCTGACTAAAAAAAGTTATATTCTATTAGTATTTTAGAAATATATATTGTAGGCATATAAGTATAACTATATTAATACCACGTTTTATTTCCTGTCGACAAAAGTGATAATTAATAATTATCAATTTATCTGGATCGATGTAGGACCTATTTAATTAAAAATGTGAATTTTCGATATTTAATCTTTTTTTATTAACTACTTAAAATGTATGCTTATTGGTTATCGCCGCATATAATTAAACTTAAAAAATGATAAATATTAGGTAAATTATTTATACAAACATCGATATTATAGTATTATTTAGTAAATTTACCTCCTGCAAACTGTGCTCATAACTCGGCGGCGGCGACGAGGGAATTTGCTGTAGGCCCATGCAATCCATACTGCTGCAACCAGGTGAACACGAATCCGAGGGCTGTTTCTTGCTTTTGTCTTTGCAGTGTTTTTTCCTCTCTTTTTTCATTTTAACGCTGCTGCAGTTCGCTTTATTTAGAGGGCAAAACGTAACGATGTTTATTATTATTTCACGCATGCGTGTACAATATGATATAAAACATCGAAAACGTTAAAATGAGGATAGGTGAGGTATAGGTACCTATTTTTTTCGATAATTTATTACATCTATAGAGTGCACCTTATATACTTATATAAGTATGCACAATGCGATAAACTCGATAAAAGTTGTATACAAATCCAATAGAATATCAAAAACTGTGACAGTAATAATAGTTTTTTTGCGAGAACGATGCAAACATGACTGCCGAGGGGAGGCAGCAGCGAACAACTACACTGGCGACACTGGCCTCCGCAGTCGCTAGTCAGTGCGACTTACACTATAATACTACAGCTGGTATCTACATAGGTTACACTATAATAATATGATATTATGTTATAATTATTCGTGGAGTTGCAAAGGTGGTACACTGATTCCTAACTGAGGTATTTATACATTTAATGATGTTTATCGGTTGATTCAATAATAATTATGATTATGTATGCCCCAAAAAAATGCAACAGTTATGTATTTGTACATAGTATTGTATATACAATATACATATATAATAACATGCATATAACTATACGAGATATTTTACACTAGGGACTAGAAATAAATACTAATTAAATACAAATCTAAATATAAAGCGTTCCTATATAATATAGGTAATGTATAATATAATATCATTAGTGATGGTTAACAGGAGCGTTTTAACCTTTTTTCAAAATTTTGTGTTTATATTATCATAATTATTGTTGTTTAACCATCATTATGATCTGAGTTGATCATTGAAAATGTATTTATATACCTACATCGAACACTTATTCATTTAAATATTTACTATACCCATTTATACTATCCATTATTACAATTTAAATACTTTCTTCTTTCTACCATCAAAGTAATTGCTTATAGATATTACTTATACCTACTTATTAAAATTTGGTCGGGGGAGCAGAAACGACTAAATTTCACTTGAAAAATACTAATACACCCAGTCACATTTTAAAGTTTTCATTATGAGACAATTTTTTTCGTTATAGAAATAGAGGGAAATCTCATGTGCAGTTATATGCTTGTAGTTTTGAGTTAATGTTTTAAAGATGTTGACTAGAATATTGTTCAATTTAGAGAGCAAATTAAAATACATAGGGCCTTAAAGAATGTTTTTATACAATTTAAAATGTCTAAGTTGAGTTATATTAAGACATACGACAGTCGCTTCCATTACCTACCATTCATTGCCTATACCTATATTATAATATGATAATAATTATTGTTTATTTTTCTCTATTGCATATTTTATTTTCCTATTATACCTGCCTACATAGGTATACATATATTAAATACATACACCAATCACAAGTTATAATGCTATACAACACTTATAAAATCAAGTACGACTAACAGAAATCAACATTTACGAACAAACTATAAAGAGGAGAGTCAATAAAAAAAAATTAGCAGGGAGGCGCGAAAATTCCGAATATAAATGTATGTACTTTGCGACACGCAGTATGATGTATACCTGTGCGATATAATACGTCCATCGGTGTTATTATTATAACAATATTAATCATTATTGTTATTATTATTATTATTTATAACTGCGCGCGATACACGCACGGAACTTACGTGAGATCAATGGAAACAACAGATCGCATCAATCGTTCGGGCACGAATACATCGGCAGCTATAATAAGCGCGTGCGATATTATACTCGTAACTCGGTGCAAGCACGCGAACACACTCACACGAGCGCAGCTTGCGCACACACACGCGCACACACACGTCACACACACGCACACACACGTCACACGGGCCCACACTCTCACGACCGTCACGAGAGCCGGTCGCACGACGTATGCAGTACGTGTATAATAGTACGGTGTTTACGCGGTCGTAATAAGACTCATACACACGCGCTTGTGTGGGCTTAGCGCTGTGCGTGTGGGTCTGCGTGTCTGTGTGATGTAGACGCCTCCGAAACGATGTTACACCGTTATTGATCTATATTGTAGCGCGGGATCCGTCTTAGGGCGCACACTCGCCCAAGCCGTACACACGCACACACGTTGTGTATACGTATACGTGAGCGCGCGCAGACACTACGTCGGCGGCCGGGTAGGTAGTCGTAAATAATAAATAGGCATTAAAATGTACACTTAAGTCCCCGTCCCGCAGCCGTTGTGGAGGGTTAACGTAGTTTTTCGACCGCCGCCGATCACTATATTAATTATAGGTATGTTCGTGTCACGCGGAAACGCGCACAAGACGTGATATAATAATATATGCCGACCGCGTGAGATAATATAATATTATTCACTGCGATGTCACATGAAATAAAATAATGCTTAATAGTACCTGTTTACAAATGTACTATGATATTGTTGTTATGATATAAGTCGAAGACTCGAAGACAAGTACAAGCTTTCATTTTAAACATATTACATTGTGTACATAAGGGTCGGAATTATTTCTATGCTCAAATATTCAATAAACCATAGACATATTATAATTCATAAGACCCTTTTAGGCCAACATACCGTGGAGATGAACGACAGTTCGACGACAGGAGTTCCTGAACGATAAAGAAACTAATATTGAGAGAAAATAAGAGATGCGACATTTGACAATAAATGTATCAGTATTCAGTTGAATTGGTTTATAGATTTCTATACAATTTCCCATTATCCCTAAGTCAATATAGTCCATAAGTCATATTATATCAATGACTATATATACACAGGCACACAGCCATAAGAAAATAGTATAGTGATTAATATATACTCAATATTATAATCAGTCAATCAGATACACTTATCCATTCTTATGGTCCATGCAATTTTTTTTTATATAGCTTGTAATAATATTTAATAGTAGTGCGATTAATAATATTATTATTAGTATTAAATTCTTATCATGATTGAATATTTATAAATTGGATTATATTTTGATCTGTTTTTTGGAACCGATATTTTTTTTTTAGCCTTTGCCCCGAAAGTCCGGAACTAGGTACTTATAATGTCAATGTAACAAATAAACTGTTGTATGAATTTAATAAAAATCCTTCGTGTATTTATGTTTACACATGAGCACAATATACATTAGACTATAAATAATTTAACATAACCTAACTAGTGTATATAGAAAATTATAAAACCTATGCTTTATATCATGTCCTGTAGTATACCCAATGGTGGAAAATATCAAGTCCCTGTAATTAATATTCATGCTTGACTTGAAAAATCAACTATTATTGCTATTTTTTGTTAAAATATTATATTCGATTTTGTCAAAAACCAATTTCAAAAATTTGTTGTACAAAAAAATTGTCCACATTTCAAATAGGTACCTATTAAACAAAATCATTCTATACAGTTTGTAATATTTTACCTATTATAGGATTTATTAAATTGTAACAAAATCCTTTCGACGGAAACTAGGATTTTTTTTACCATGTTCGGGTATTTTACATTTTTAAAATGGGGCAAGTGTCCTAAGGTGGCAAATGTTCAAAGATATGTATGTTCGAAAGGGGCATCAATGAAAGTTAGCACGGTTTTGATTATGCCCTTAAACGGTTTTGAAAATCATCAGTGGTATACAAAATAGGCGCATAGAAGAAGTATTCGGTAGACTTCCCGCAGCCTGTGCAATACTATTATGTATTAGTACCTCGAGGTTCTGTTCTGAATTCACGAAAAAAAGTTCACCCTGTACAAATTATACTTTCTACATATACCGCTGCAGATGTACACGTTATACCCCTCCCCCCACTCTCTGCCACCCTTAAATCTACCCTTTCCGGCTATGGCAATTCCTCCCCCTCCGTTTCTTTTTTAGCTGCACCGCGCCCTGCTCTGCTGCGGCATGTAGACCTTTACGCGCGGCGGCGCGCTCGATGTGCCTTTGACGGACTTTTCGTTAGCAAGACAGTAGACGCCTGCGCGCCGCCTCTCTGTTTATACGTGATATATTTATATGTGCTAGCCTGTATATGTTCTACAACACCTATATAATAGTTTCGGCCAAAATGAAAAAAATACGATTTACCGATTTGACCGAAAAAATAATACCTACCATAACACTATAAAACTATAACACGAAACTTTTTTGATCAAAATTTTAATGTTCGACGTTTAAATACGCGAAAAGGTGATCATTGACTTGTTTAAACGTTAAAATTAAGTACAAAAGTTAAATTTTTTTAAACTTTTTAGCTTGACTAGTTACTTCATTCTCAACCCAACTGTCCCAACTTTTGACCTTAACTAGTATAATTTACAGTTGAAATAACTTAGCTTTTCTCAGGTGATTTAAAAATAGTTCATCAAGTAAAACATTTTTTCAAATTTTTGGTTTTTATGGTTTTATACGTAAATATTAATATTGAAATGAAAATAAAAGTAAATCAATACTACAAAATCTATCTTTTTTTATGTACCTATAATTATTCATAAAGAAATAACCTTAAAGACTTGAAATGTTCACCTGTTTAAATACATGATATAACTTACAATGGTTTGGCTATTCCTTTTTTTTTTGCACATTTGAAATGTTCTATTTTTTTTTTAGTTTCTGAGAGCAGCGATTGTATTGATTTTACAATGATGGGTGTGTGTAGTGTGTTTTTTTGTCTATGTTTAGTAAACGATAAGTGATCGAAATATATAATGCTTCGATTATCAACTTCAGTAACTTTTCTAATGGGAAAGTGTATTCGGAGTGTAAAATAAGTGATTAGAAGTTTTCAAAATCGTCGGGAAAGACAACAAATTATTATGGAAAAACGTATAACTATAAAAAAAATTAAATAAATTACAGTTATAAAAATTGTAGTTATTAACATTTTCAATACACTATCAACATTTTTTTATTCTTTTTGAGCTATTTATATAGGTATAAAAAAATTTATTGTATTAGTTTTTTAAATTATTGTTCATAAAAAAATATTTGTTCCGTCAAAAAGCTTGAAAATTTAATATAATAGGTTAGGTTAGAGAGTGAAGTAAATATTTTGACAAAATTATGAAAATCGCGAAAATTCGCAAATTATTTTAATTAAAAATTCATAAAAATGTCTTTCTTTATCTAAGATTGGAAAATATATTATTTTTTTACACACACAAGTATGCAACGACCTTTTTAAATGCAACTTTTAGGAAATAATTAATTTAACCTATTGCGTAGTACTTATGGCTAAATAATAGAAAAATAAATTATTTTATTCACAATATAATAATATCATAAAATATACTTAATAATATTATAGGCTGACAGACAGTTTTCGCTTAGAATCGTTTTTCGGATACAATGATTTCATATCATTGAATTACAATTTAACACAGCTAGTACAGTAACTTCTCTATAGACACCTAATATACAGCAAAGTGTTACCACTTGCCAGCTTATTTTGGAGGTCAGTGAACTTGAAAATGTACTAGGTAGTAGGTCCTCAAAAGTTTTTCATACAAAGCAGTTATAGAATTTTTGAAATGTAGTCACATTTATTTTTATAAGCTTCAAATGTTGTCAAAATTAGTTAATCAAACGTACAATAACAATTTTCCTTAAGTAATTAGTGTTTAGGTTTACTTATAAATTATAATTAAGACAAATTAATATAAATAGTAGACATTTTAAATATTTTACTGTTAGGTAGCTGATACCCAAATGCCTAAGAAATTATCATTTTTTATATACAGTAGTTAATTATTTTAAATATTTAGTCTAATTTTAAGCTATTTATATCGCGAACCTATTCACGCCATTCTACAGTATATCGGCATTGACTTATAAACTACACGTGATATTTTGGCAATAATTCTAGTTAAAACCTAATTGAACCTATATCATATTAAAAGGATAGAAAAATAACTAATACCTACAGTAATATAATTTAGTTATGAAATATTCTTGTAGTTATAATCCTGGCTCACAATCGTCTGTCATCACTAAGATACGAGGATACTCGTATATTCAATTATTTAAGTCAAATTCAAATATTTGATACATCCATTACAGTCACCTGCTCAGGGTATACTAGAAATCTACTATGCACAGCAGAGCTACAATTCCCCGAGTATTTATTTGATAAGCAACAAGCAGATACAAATAGTATGTACCTATTGTACCTAGTATACCTATTTATAGACTAGTATAGTATCAATATAGTTTGCAATCCCTATCATTTTAGTTATGTATCTTTGATCTTTTGTTGGAAATTAACACAAAACATTTGATTTATCTTCTTTTTTACCGAAATTAGTATAGAATTAAAATTATGTTAAACAAAGAATACAAGGTAATTTACTGGAACGTGTTTCACTCTAGTCAAATCAATGCCTAAGGAATCTTAGTATAAATATTTGGTGATAATTTGACTGTCGGAAAATTGGTAGTTGATACAGGCGTTACAAACCAGGGTTTCTTAAACTATAAAAAAAAAATCTTAAGACATCTACACATTAGATAAGTAATACATGATATCGTAGGGAAGTATTAATCTAATCTATACAACTACAAATGACAATATTGACAACGATGAATAAAGGGTTTCATGCTACCTATAGTACAACTGCAACGTTCAACTTATTGCCACTTGTCCATCATTTTTAATTTTGTCATAATGGAAAGTTTTAAAACTGTAAAGTGAAATGAATTACTAATTACTGCAGTGCGAGAATTATTCGTATGTAATTTTAAGAAAAATTTATAATACTATTCGGTGGAAATGTTCAGGAAATACAACATTAAAATGTCCGTAAAAAATTACAACGAATTTAATTAAACCCGTAAGTTTTAAATTAGTAATAATTTATATTATTGTAAGTATTGTAATGTATTATATAAGGTGAAATCATTAATTTTATTTCAGTACATAAACTATTCAAATATAATGCCACATAATCACACTTCAAATAATAAAATTGGCGAAATATTTGTTATTAAACATAATATAAAATAAGAGCCTTAGACACACGAGAAATTTCAAGTCAAATCCATCATGCACAATATTTCTGGTTGGATGGTTATTTTTAATATTAAATTAATATTAGTATTTTTTTAATTGTCTCCATTAAATAATTACCAGTTACGTAAATAGAGAAATTACAATGGACATTTTTTTAAATACTATAGGGAAATTATTGTGAAATATTGTGAACTATTTTTATTGTAACTGCATGTTAATTTTTGATACTTATATAGGTAGACATATGTTTTTTTAAACATATATTTATTTTTATTTAATTTTTTGAACCACTGAAAACAATATATTTTATAGTACCAATATTCCGCCTTTTTAATTTCTTTTGTGCAAATCACAATAACCGTACCAATTTTCCGTTTACACAATACTGATTTATGTCTTTACAGTTATTAATTTTTTAATTACAGAAACAAACCCTACAAGGCATAACAGACATTTCTTTCAACTGGCAATTTTTAGTGGGAAACTCAGGAACTGTTCAAGTTATAGTTTAATATTGTTAACACATAGCAGGTATGACATATAGAAACATTTGAGATGAATAGTGTTTTCGGTAAATGTATTCATTGCTATATTATGTATTTATGTGCCTATATGGCTATATATACGATACAAATAATGTTCTCATCTTTCAGTTTGTTATTATATATCAAGTAACTCTAATATTGACCTTAGTGGGATGGTGCTTGTATAGTGTTGGACTTAAAAGAAGTGTGTATTTGCCCCAAAGTTGCGCCTGTCTGCAGGACCAACAACAGTTTACAATACGAAGCATCGCGCTCGGAAGCTATATAATTATTTTAATAATTAATACTAGACATACAAATAATCTATAATACTATAACTATAGGTATAGTTTATTTGCATAGGTAAGACTATAACCAGCTATATGAGCTATATGACGTATTGAAATATTGAGTTTATCTCTCATATTTTTATGAAAATACAATTATTGAACCAATTTGTTATTTAAATATATATATTTTTTATCATTTAATGATTAATCAACTTAGTGTAGGTTTATATATTTTATATTTTACACAAATATATATTATTGATTTATTAAAAGATTTATGATATAACACACTTTACTACTTTGATATGTAATATAATTATATAAAATATCAATTTATTTTCGGTTTTTTATATCATGAAAATCTGTTATAGGAAATTAGGAAATATCAGTTGCCATTCTGTGTGTAGGTAATGTATCTATACCATAAAAGTAAACATAGGTATAGCCGTAAATGTCCAATGGCTATCGCAGACAAAAACTATATTTAACGATGGTAAACCCTAAACATAATATATTTTTCCAAAATAAACAAACGTTTACGCTTGTAAATTGTAAGTAACGTAATATAAGACCGGGGGGCGCTTGTCAGTCGTCACCTAGAATTGCGCAGGGTCATTTCTGTTTGATTTTAAGTTCACAATATGTGAACATATATATTGCATATTATAGGCTATAGCTTAAGTCAAGTCGATTATTTATAGAACATATTTTGATCTGACACAGCGAATAAATAGGTAATTAATTGGTATTTACATTTATGATTATGAGGTACAACTTAAAGCAAATAGATAATTTAGCTATGTGCGATGTGCCTTGTGCCTATGTAGTATGTATATATTTTTCAACATTTAGAACACAAAAGCTTGACTACGGATTGGTCGTAACTCGCTTTGAAAAATGTGTGTTACGTGTTAGGTACCTTTAAAATGAAACTTAATAAGATTCAATAGTACCTATGTATTTTTTGCATTATAAATTAACCTTATATACCTTTTTACCTTCACCCATTAAAGCTGGAAGGGTTTGATGGTCAGTGACCTTACCTCAAACCAAACTATCCTATCACTTTTCATGGGACATTTTAAGATTCTTATTAATTATTCAACTTCCTCTCCTCAAGACTAAAAACGTCAGATTCAATGGTCGAAACTAAAAATTAAAACACGTAATATAGCCATAAAATATTTTAAAATTTCACCACACCTAACCTCATCCAGAAATAAAATTCTATAAGTCCTCCAATTCTATCCATTCAATAACATAGATACCTACCACTAGGTACCTATTATATTTTAAATTTTAATATTTAAGTGTCATTTAGGTACAATTTACAGGTAGATGGGAAGGCCATACAGCCATACTAATTACATTTAGGAAACACATTTGAAAAATACTTATACTTATTGTTATTTTATACTTGAAACGGTGGGCAAGTGAGTAGGTTCCGCTATGCTGTACTATTATAGTATAATAATAATAATTATAATAATAATAGGGGTCTTGTGGGTCACTGAAAAGGATGTGTTAAATTTTAATTGAATGATAAATCATTGCGCAAACGAAAAACGATTTTGAGCGAAGACGGTCTGTCAGCCTGAGTACATTTTATGATATTATGATGATTAAAGTAATTTAGGTAGGTACTTTACTATTAGGTAGATATTAGTACTACAGTAGATTAACTTTTGCCAAAAAAAAATACATTTGAAAAGGTTTTTGTGTGTAAACTATTTACAATACAATAATGTTCTTTAAAAATCTCAAGTATCCACGAATTATAGAATAATATTTTTAAAAGACAACAAAAATTCTAAAATTGTTATTTTTGGTTTTAAACGTTAATGAGTACCTAATTTCGTCCAAATTTAAACTTAAAATATATTATGTAAAAAAAACTACGTTTGTAACTACATATTTTTGATTTCAGTATGAACTATTAATGAGAATTCTTGTTTCAGATTTTTAATTCTTAGCTATAAAAATTGAATATTTTATAATTTTATAACTACAAAATAATATGAATATTTTCGAGATTTTTATAAATGTTTTTATAATTTTAACTTTAAATACACTTATAGAAAAAAATTGTGCCTGTGGTTCTTTAATATTTATTAACTGCTATTATAACAACTTATAAGGAACTTTGCATTAAACCCAAATAAATTTTGTTAAAATTCTGGTTTTTCTTTAATTATTATTTTTTGAATCCCCACTTTTTTGAAAATTACTGGGAATTTTATTATTTAACCAATTAAAAGTACCGATTAAATCCAATTTATTATCAGGAACCACTCTCAAAGTTGGAAATTAAAGCTGTAATAGTTTTTTTTTGACAATTTATCATGTATGCACACACAAAAAGAAGAAACACACATTATGTCACTACCTATTATAAATTACTAAAATCAATACACATATAGCTCCATTCAGAATCTAAAATACAAACCCTAAAAATATAGTTATTTATGCAAGTCTAATACCAATTTATACAAATATCTATCTGTTGACTTTGTCTCCACTCAATTAAATAAATATTTATGAATAGTATAAAATATTTATAAATATATTACATAAAAGAAATTGCTTGGAAAATCAGTATTTAAAATTACTTGAAACGTTTTTTTTTTTAAATATACTTATAGATTTATATTTAAAAGATAAATAATAAATTTGTATTTAATCGTTGATGGGTAGGATAGGTATGCTATGTATACAATGCACAGAAACATGGACTCTATGGGGTCTGGAACAGGTATTCCTATTTAAAGGTTAAGGGAATTTTATCTTAAGCTAAACATCATAGTAATGTATGAAGTAAATGTTAGTTAATATCTTAAGTTTTATCAAACTTTGAGTACTGAGTCATGTGATTATACATTTAAACATTACCAACAAATTTATGTTTTGTTTACATTTTTTTATATCCCAGTAAGGAAATTAAAATTATTTCTGTCATCATAAAATATCCAAGTGCATGGGACATAGACAAATTTACTATAAAGTTCAAATCTAGATATCTTCAGTAGTTCAGAAGTTCAGTTTCTTAAATCTATTTGAGTTTTCTAAAAAACTATTTTTTCTACTATCAAATTAAATATATATTTAAGTTAAAACTAATAAATAATAAGCAAAAACAATATTTTGGCAAATATTTTTTTAAATATGTATTTTGTATAAATATATGTCAAGTATATGTGTACTCGTTGTAGTATAAGAAATAGTAAATAAAAAAAAAACATTTTTACAATTGTATTGTTTCAACAATTTTAAGTCACAGTGGCATAATACAATATTAAATTAATGAATAACAATAAAGCCAGATCCTCCAATGGTAGTTACTATTAAATTATTGTGAAAGCGTGAGCGTAGCTATCATGAGAAACATAGTGTGGACCAGGCTTAAACAATTGAAGATGTATTGGAACCAAAAACAAATATTTTAACATTATAATATAAGTTGTAACAAAGTTGATAATAATAAGAAGTGTCTATTACATAATATTTCTAAATGTTTTAATAGTAATATTATATAATATATTTGCAACAAATTATTAAAATTATTATAACAAATTTATTGAGCTGAAAAATTCACAAACATAAATCTATAGAGAATTGGTTTTTCTATTTTAGGTTATTTAATTAAATTTCTAACTAGTCAATAATTAATACACAGATTAGAACATATACATTGGTAATCAATTTCATATTTACTATTAACAGATACCTACTAACACATAAGTTATGACATTTATGTTTTGTTATTAGCAGTCCCAGCTTAGAATTAGAAAATTTTCTGACAAATAAACATGTTTATAAATCAGCTATGGATCATTATATGATACTTAAATTTGGTGTTAACATAAAAGAAAAATTCAAAAATAATAAGCACTTAACATAAATTAAGTAGGTACATAATATTAAATTCATGCACTGTAAAATTAGTAATCAGTACCTAATTAGGTATACATAGTATTATATATTAGATGAATATATATTATATTATATTCTTATTAACATATTTATATTTCAATTTCATGACGTTTAATTATGTCTTTGTACGTTTCAGTATGGAACTTGGAAAATATTTTAGAAAATATAAATGTAACAAATGTAGCAATAAAACATACAACAAAAATTGTAAAAATAAAATCTACATCAGGTTCTTGATTCTCTTCGATTTGTACTATATTTTTCTCTTTTGGTTCCTTAAAATATATCCATAAAAGAGCCAAGCAGATGAAAAGATTACTAGGTATTTTAATGACATTTGATATGGTAACTCTTATCTTTTCTGGTATTACTTGACTCTTTAAGTATGTCATAGATGGCAAGTACATACCAATAGAAATTTCAAACAATAAGAAAAAAAAGTAACAAGTCATTACTTTATAGTATTTTCGTTGGCCATTGTAATCAATAAATATGTTTGATATTGTCAAGGCACAAATTAAAAATGATAAGCTTGCTATAAATGTAGCAAGCTGCAGTTGTTTTTTTGAATCTAAAGAACTATTTCCCAATAATATTGAATATATTTTTGAACCTATCATCAGAGCTAACATAAAACTTGAAAATACTAGCCCCAACGGTGGTTTTGAATCTTTTAACACGTCAAATGTAGGGGTCCAAATATATATGAACAAGTACATGACACCTTCATACAAGGACTGAACCACACTAAGGGTGAAGATATTTTTATTTGTCATCCACAGAATAACAGCTTTTTTCACTGACGCAGAAGCCGACTTTGTGTTGCGAATATAGTGCTCATTTATCACAGAGATAACATAAATGGTAGAAGTTATGAGAAATGGAATGGCCATTATAAAAGGAGCAACAGGTCCATATTCTAACACGCTCACTAAGAAGTAAGACAACAATCCAGCTAGTATGGCAAGTGTAGCGTTAAAAAAAGTTGCTTTGGCAAATGTACTATTCAACCACTCTTCTGGCAATTTATAATAGTTAATATGCTCATTGATGTACCACGAGTCAAATGCCGAATACAAAATAGACGTGCTTATACCTCCTAACATGCGTCCAACAAGCAATAATTGAAAGTTCCCAAACATTTTTGTCATACAACACCCTGAATATAATATACCATAAGAAATACATAACATTTTACGGCCATAAATGTCAGCCAGTGCTCCTGTAATGGTACCAAATAGACTGTTGGATATTGTGCCGGTAATGAAAAGGACAGCGATCTCTCCTTCATTATAACCGTACTGTTTGTACAATTTATAGACATACGGTCCTTGCAGCCAATCAGCAAAACATGCCAAGCAGTACACAGTCAAGTAACGTTTCTGGAGTTTCTGAAAGTCGGTGTTGGTTTCTTGTTTCAATTTTTCCACCACATACTTTTTGGACACCGCAAACAGTATTGCTGCAATCACCAGCAACACAATTATGACAATAAGGAACATGACATCCATTTGACATCACAGTAAACGGAAAATCTGAAAGAGAAAAACAAAAATCAATACACACGCAAGATCACTTTTTGCGAACAGGGTATGAACTAAATTGTTCATTTTAAACTAGTGTTATTTTTATTATAGGTAATATTCAAACTTGCCAACATCGTTTGGAACGGTTTCGGAATTTTTTTTTTCTACGTGACTAGTGACTAGAAAAATATTAAAATTATAATACTACGTGGTTCGACGTAAGGATGTCACAAAACGATATAAATACATATATCATTGCTTTTTTCATTACGTGTTATCATCACGATAAAATATTATTCAGTAACCATCATCATCATCATCAAATTTTCTAGGAACACTGCACAATCGTCGTATCGGTTTTCGGTTCGAGCCGGACGACGGTGCCGCCAGTCCGTATCGCGGGACTAAATGTGCCTAATCGTTTTTCACATGATTATTCCGGAGAAAAAATTACAATAAAAAACCGTGTGCACATTGTACACAATATTAAGCATGTGTACAGTAATGAGACAACGTCGTGTTGTAGGAAGTTTCGACGATAAAATATTTCACAGAACGTTTCAGTCGTTATAGATTTGTGCAACGTCTAAACTCTAAATAATTTGTACTCGGTATCAGTGTTTGTTAAGTTTTTTATTTTTTTATTATTCGTTATCAGCTTCACTATCGGAGGTTCGTTATCAGCTGCTAGTGAACTCTGATCTTTTGTTTCGGCGGCGGCGGCGAGCTGGCGACTCCTACTCGTCTCTTCTATAATATTATTAAACGAATTACACAACCCGCGGACCGTTCCGGCCTTCAGGTAATGTTTTTTTCTCAACGTTATATTATTTTTAACTACAGTAGGTACCTACCAATGTATCATAGATAGCTACTGGTTTCGGTTTACCTCCGATATCCCAACGACTAATTGCCATCCAACGACCAACAATAATAAAATATATTTATAATAATTAGTGTGCACATAAAAAAGGTACGTACCAAATGACTAAAATATGATTTGAACACCGTGTACTTATTGTATAATACATTTAAAAAATTATAAATTATATATTTTATAATGGGTACAATATAATAAATAATAATAGGTACCTTCGACGTACCTATTTATTTTGAAACTTTTAATAATTGTAATTGTTATATTGAATTGCATACAAAATATTAATAATGTATTGTATTAGTACGTAATTTATAACAATCATTGCCTATATTATTAGGTAGGTAAAATATGTATAGGTCGTTGTCTATTCGCAATTAACATAACTACATTTTCGGTTAAAAATAAAAAAATGTTTCTAGAAAAAATTGTTCAGCAGTTTTTATTTTTTATTTATGGTACAATAGTTTATAGTAGTGCAGACATATAAACTTTAAAATAATTTTTTTTTTTTTAATGTAATTGATTCTACGAATGTGTATTAATCACAATATACCTATACGTAAAAGGTACCTTTACGGATATACATACTAAAAATTACCCAAACAAATGTATATTTTTACTCTATAAATTATTTTATAAACTTATGTAAACCTAAATGATAATGATGATTACTTTTAAGATTTATTATTATTTGAGTGGGTACATTTTGTTAAAATTTAAATTTAAAAATTAAATCTTTTGTTGTGTCTATAGATACGATTATCACGTATGTATATAGGCTCCATACATACCTACAAAATATACGTAGGTACTTATAATATTATTATTTAAAATGTTTGAATGTATAAATAATTCATACAATTATTTTTTAATTTTGAGTAAAATGTTATAACTATTTTGTTTTAAATAAATAACACTATGACATTGACAGTAATAATGATTTATTAGCAGTAGTGCCAGTATACCTAGTACAAGACACAAACGTAATAATTAAAAAGTCACGTGCATTTGTGCAACTCGGAAAGTGCACAGGAAACTTGTGCTTCCCCAAGTTTAAAATGTGTACGCCTATGTTATAATGTTTAAGTCTTTGGTAATAAAATAGAAGTATTAGATACGTACTATATGTTGTACCTACATCATATTAATGGGCTCGCTTAATTTATTATACTATAAAATCGATTTAATTTAAAATAACGTTTTATTACCTTATCTATTTTCTAATAACATTCCTAATTTAGAATACCTACTCTTTAATTTTTTTTGGAAATGTTCTGTTTCGAAATTCTCTAATTTGTCCATATTCGTGGAGCTCTAGAAAAGAACTTAAGGTCATAAAACTAGTTGATAATAGTAAATAATGATAATCGGGAAAAAAATTTAAAATAAAGGTCTTAATAAAAATACACTCATTGTCGTTATCATTAGATATAATATATATATTATATTTAAGTATTTGTAAAATTATTATTATTATTTATTTATTTTTATTAGTGTAATAAACGAAAGGTACACAAAATTGATCATTAAAAGTTATTTTATAATTAATCTAGCGTATTGTAATATACATACGCTAAACAATTATTATTATTATTACTATTTTTATTACTTTTTTATTGTATGAATATTAGTAATATTACAATACACTATTAATAGTAATTTTTTCAGTGACTTTTTATCCGTAGTCTCTAATTAATGAGAACATTTTTTTTTTAGGAATTCCATTGTAATATACCGTACTGGGATGTACCTTAGGCCTTAGGTTGTTTGCTATGTTAGACGGAGACAATACATAATGTGGACATCGAGGCCTCCTAAGTATTTTGTAGGATATCATATAAGTTATAAATATTGTATAAGATAAAATGTGCTTATAAAAATATAAAATATTATAGTAGTCGGCATAGGCTTTTATAAATTATCATAAATATATAATATAGGTATAGGTATTCTGGGTACCTACGAATTAGTAACAGTCGTTTTAATCCAAACCAGACGAATATTTTGGAAATTATCTGTACAAAACTGTTATATTTTACGTTTTTAGAACGACATTCCTGACAAGAGAAAGAATCTAATGGGCGTGTACACATTCTTCGACGATTTCTCGACCGTATAAGCCACATAAAAATATTTCGACCCTACGAATACAATATATTTTACTGCCCATGTAGTCAACTATACACGTAACACGTGTCACACACACAACATTTTATATTTATGTTCACTTCGACCACTCATGTCTACTCTTCTGTGTACATAGGGTGTGTATTATGCTTACATTATGTTTCCGTTTTAAGTGTATTTTTGGATAATACTTAGTATTAAAGAGACTTCGAAGCTACTTATAGAACAATATTGCTCCAATCTAATAACTCAGGCTTTTGCAGTTTATTATCTTACTATAGTTATGATAGTTAACAATAATATTACAAAATTAAAGTTTGTTATATCCTACAAACTTGTAGGTTTACGATAAAAATACAAGGATTATTTAAAAATGTGAGAAAACAAAATTCAGCATGTCTGATAATTAAAAAAAAAAGTATTCCTTACAATATAAATTGCATTTTAAAAGCGGTAAAATCCGTAGTTTGATATTGATACCGTCCTTGGTTATCAAACTGATATCTATATTTTGTCTACAACCACAACGCCGCGGAACGGATATCGACATGGAACTTCTTATATATACCTATAGTAGGTACTGTCTATACCTACGTCGTCGGGAAGAGATCGCGGAGGAAACGCGGCGACACCGTATTGTCTGTATTCCTCGTTCCGTCATAATAATTATAATATTTATTGACCCCAATTTATATTTGTACTTTGTAGTAACATAGTTTGATACAAGAATATTATATATTAAATATACATTGGTTCTCTTTTCAAAAGCGGAGTTTGTGCTGAAAAGAGAGAATTTGTGTTACAGATTTGTATTATTGTTTAATAGTCACTATTAGCGCTTAAGAAAATCAAAATGGGACAGATTAGAAAATGAACCCGAACAACATAGGTTATAACAGTATTTTAGAGACTTCATTTTAAAATAAAAAAGAAGAAAGATAAAAAAATATATATGAAAAATAAACGGAATGGATCTATAAATAAAAATTATCGAAACAAAACATTATTTATATATTTTTTATACATTTTCACCTGTTAAAACTATATATAGTACAAAGTTGAATAAATTTATACCTATAGGGCTTTGTTACTCGAATGGCGAATACTGCAGTATTCATTTTAGGGATGACGACATTAGTGTTAAAGCGAGTATTGCAGTTATTAAGTCATTGTTGTCATAAATTAGTTTTTTTTTTGTCATTCAGTTCACCGATTACTAAATTGCACGTGACTTATAATTCTGGATATGATTCACACTTTACATAGTATATATAAATATACCTATACGTTCCTGTCGAACGTATAGTATGCCCATTGCCCATGAAAAACTTGGTAACTCACGTTACAGTACCCTTGACAATTAGACAAAATCTATTTAACCATCAATATTGTGTCATCTCCTTCCACGGTCTAACCACCATCGAAACCAACGTCTAAGACGGACAGCGTTTATAATAAAAACGATCTAGAACGGAAATCATAAAAATATTTGTTTTTACATTAATTAATAACTACGGTGCCAACTGCTGATTATATGAATCGTTGCATATAGACACGTTTGTCATACAACAAAATAGAATAATACCTACGTACCGGTAAGTACAATTGTCAATAGTTTTTGATTATTCTAATTTTTTTCTATTTAAATACAATTTAAAAAGAAATATTTAAAAACAGCTCAATGCAAAATCAATATTTACTCCACATCTGAAATTCGATGTGGTTTGTATTTAGGTATACAATATAATTTACAATGTACCTATACAGCATTTTTCAGGTCATCTTAAATCCCTGCACAAAAGGTATGACTACTGTTTTTTTTCTTTATACGACACGCGAGTTTTAAAAATGTTTGGTAAAACTCTTTTGTCTCGAACGGATGTAGTTTTCTGACAATAATAAAACCCCCAGATATTTTATATTTTCTTACCCTCTAAAAACGTATTTTTCTGCTTATTATATACGTTTGTATTATGTATCATTTATACCTATATACAATAAAACGTTCTGAGCAACATATACCGATGGACATGGTGATGTATACATATATTATGTAGGTAGTCGTGTGGGTATATGGCGTTTCCATTTTAAATGTAGGTATTATATTGATACACAATAAGGTATTTTTATTGAATGCGATGTGAGAGAAAAATAAATTTTATTGTACCGTACTCTCAACCTCCCAATCTTTGGAAAGAGAACTTTGTATATACGTATACATAAGCTGCGCTGTAGAAAATTACCTTCTGGAATTAACTCCGGAGCGGCCAACAACATAAAAATAATTTATCATTATACTCGGCTCGAATTTGAAAAGTAAAAGAATGAGACTCTTATATGGTTGTTTCATAAGGAGTGATTTAAAATCATCCCCGTGTATGTGTTCACACTAGGAGATTCGCTTGCAATTAAAATGAATTCGAATATTTTACCCTCTAAATTCGAAAGGTGTATATTGTCGTTTTTGTAACACTGGGTCTGTTGTAGTAAAGTCTTTGAATAAATTATTTTACATCGTTTAATAAAATGGAGACCTTAGATAATATCAAAGCGATTTGTGTAGTGTATAGTTTATATAAACGTCAACAATTAAAACAAATAATTGCCATCAAGTGAAAATATTGGTTGCATCCACTGAATATGAAAAGAATAAAAGGGGCAGTTTCAAATTATTTTTGTTAATCCTGAAATTCACCCTGATGAGTTTTTTAAATATTATAGTAGGTATACTCATGTCAATCTCGTCTTTTGTTTCATTGGTAAGTTATTAGCTGATTCACTATTCGAACCGTGAGCCATGATTTCCTGAAAAATATCAGCTCTAAATTGGCTGAATCTAGAGGGTCATATATCAGATAGTACAACTTAATTCTACCCATGGTATACAATATACCAGTCACCACTAACCATTTAATTATACGAATATGAACACTCGATCGACGATCACACATCATTACTCATCACATTAAAAACCACAATAAATCATGAAATGATTGTTTTCAAGAAACCACGGTTCACGTTATAACAGTGAAGTGTGAAGTCAAAGTTAGTCTTAAAAAAATTACTGGCCTTTGAGATGACTAAACTAAACCTACTGAAGCCTCCACACTTAGCCATCAATACTCAAAATATTACAATATATATAAGATTATTTCAATAAATAGGTACTACTTATAAATGGTTACAAATTTACTTAACATATTTTTTGAACAATACCTAGTCATAATCTATTTACATTAAAAATAATGTTTATTATTATTTCGTTTACCTAATTATAGTCCATAGCCGTTATGCAGAACTTATATAATTCTATATAATTCTACGAAGTATAAATTAGAAATATAACCTAAAATTTTAAATAAAAACAAAAAAAATGTAGGTCTCCGATGTTAAAAAAAATGTAGCAACTTTTGCAATTATATTCGTTACTTAATGAATAAAACTGTAAAATACCTCGGTACATATACGATAGGTTTGTATACACATGATGTTAACCTACTGGCTACTGGCTACTGGTATAAACTATTAAACTACAAGGTAAATTTCATCGTATTTCAGTTTCTTGTAGGTATATCATTTAATATAGTATTACATAGTGCATACTATATATATTTATGTATATATAATAATAATGACCCCCCTAATATGTATGTATATTTATAAATTAGTTAAGTACCATAATTAAAAAGAGTATTAGAGTTGACTGAATTTGTTTTATGATTAGCAACTTTATAAGCCGTGTGCCGTGTGTACCCAACACATGTCATAAGATACAATAGGTGCAAAATATATATGTACAATGTACATACACAGGGCCGTATTACCGCTTAAGCTGTGTAGGCTAAAGCCTAGGGCGTCAAATTTTAAAGGGAGGCTAAATTTTTTTGGTGTGACCCAGAAACTACGTTGAGATATTAGTAAAATATCAATACCTATGTAAATTAGGCGGTAAATTTATTTCAGCCTATGGGCCGTAAAAACCTTAATCCGGCCCTGTACATACATATAGATATTAAACATGTGGCATCATCCTATGTTTAAAGATAACTTTGTCCAAATACAATACGTTTGATTATTATTATACGTACCTATTACGTGTATATATACGTATATGATTACCAACACAGTATGATATAGGAAATAAAGTGAAAAAATACTTTTGTCGGTTTGAAGCCGAATATCTTGGATAATGCAACAATTCTACGTACAACCAGACACCCGGAAAATTAGTGATCTAATTAAAATTAAATATTATCGATTGTTGGACATTGGTTGTATTTGTACATAAGATAGTAATAATAATCCTTACAGCTACTATCCGTGTGTTATTAAAATGTTGATTTTATTGACTAAAGTACTTGGTCAATATTTAAGTACCAACATTAAATTAGGCAACGTAATAATCATTCATCGATAAGATATCGGTTATAATTATATCGATTATATATTGAACCCGAAGCATTTAATTATTATATTCTATAAAAGCTAGTTGTAAGACTATAACAATATTATAAACCTACTATACGTTGTGTATATTACGCATGTAACGTGTAGTAAAACGATTGATAACCGATAGTGAATAATGATAATAATGTTAATTAATTTTAACTAGAATATTATAATATATGTATACAAGCTATAGGTGTACTCACTTATATATATGATATGGTAGGCGCACGCGTTTCTAGTAGGTAGGACGTAGGTACTTTCTACTGCGTTGGAAATACAACTGACAGCGTTGTATTGCACCGTAGGGATAGGCAGGTATTATAACAATATTGTTATACTATACCGCTACTACAACGGAAAAATGTGTGCTCGATTATTAACCGCCGATAGGTGGCGATGAGAACGCACGTTTGGGAACGAAACACACATTTTCCAGTGGCCGGCCGGCCGGCGCGACCACCGTGTATAGCACGTAAATCATAAATACCTACTAGTCGGGGGGTTGAAAAAAACCGGTTTCATCGTCCTTGGTCCAAGTTACATGGCACACAGACGCTACGCGCAGTCCAATTCGACGACAATGATAATACAATATTATATTACGGTGAATACTGAAAACCACAACCAAAATTCAAAATACATTTTCGTCGAGACGATTACTATAGCGGTAAAATAGGAATATTGTACAACATAGTTCTGATGCTGTAGGCAAAACTCTAAAGAAGAGCATCAAAATACATGAAAATTATTTTTGAAAACTCATAACTGCCTATACCTACTCAATATTCATTACTATTTGATGTTTTAGTCTTTTAATTGATTGATAATATGCATGTTGGGCTTTAGTAAAATATACCAGAGATATTCAAACTATTCTTTATAGCTCCAGCTTCCTAAGGGATTCGCTTGTATAGTTGTGTTAGTCAATGAAGCTGCGGCATAGGACAAGAAAAAATAATAACCTGCTACCAGTGACTAGGTATGGCGTTAAGAAGACGCCGCGCGCCGCACTGTCGCACTGGTATTTGTTGTCTCCGTCATATGTACTACATGGCAAATTGTACGTTTACAATAATACATTTTACTCGGTAGTTTCTAAAATTAGAGTGAATTTACCTCTTATAAAATTTAAAGGTAAGAATATTTTCTAGGGAATTTGGGAGGTTTTATTGATATAATTATTTTTAAATAAGTTATGACCATTTTTAAATTGCACATTTTTGATTAGACATGTTGTATGTGTGTAAGACAGAGACAACAAATTGCGGAGTCCACTTTAGATAAATGAAAACTATAATTATTAAGATATTTGTGTTTCCGATCACACATTGACTCATGCCACGATCGATGCAACTTAAACGGCTCCTGTGTAGCAATTGTTGGTTCACTAGCAGCTCCCATCGAAAAGGGTTTCACGATTAACGAATATTTAATTTCTCTCGAATTTCCAGGTATTTGACAACAAATATTCTTTATAACTTATTCGCATATAAAACTGAAAAACAAACACCAATACATTTTTAACCTCATCACTTTTGAGACAGCTTTAAATCTGTATGGAATTGGAATTAATTTATGTCGACAAAATTGAAAATTGACCTTTTTGTAAGACAGGAGCCGTTTGGGAACGACGGGAGCAAATAAACTATAGCCATGCTGATATTTGATGTAAGTACATATAATGAGTATTATAATTTATTGTTAAATGAAAAAAATAAAAAACATATTATAAATAGGCATTTTTTTTTCATTAATAATTTGGGAGCCGTCAATATGTTGTGAAAAGACTAATGATCCGCGGGAAAAAAGTTTGAACACCTCTGTCACATACTATAATATAGGTACTAGGTAGGTACTATGTCTATAACACGTTATAGTTGGTTGAAAGTTCATAATTAATATTTTACGCTTAATAATTAAAACAAAAAAAGCAATATAAAGTTAAAAAGACAAAAAAATGCATATTTAAAAACAAAACAAAATTGAGTGTACCTTATGCATGTTATGAATCACGGACGTATATGTAAATATAAGTGGTAGGAATCAAAATGTATTGTTGTCATGGTTTCGTATTATTGCAATGTACCACCCATAGACATTTGAACTAAGTAATTTGGGTAGGTTAATTTATATTAGTTAGTAGATCATATACTAGAATAAAAAGATAACCGAATCGAAACGACATTATTGCTTTAAATGTATAATATATTATAATAATGTTAAATTATAAATAACTTATGTATTTATGTCCCATAAAATTATACATGTATTGTATATGCGCTTAATTAATTGACATGTGAGGGGAATAAGTAACGAGTTGACAAAATATTTTGTTAATTAATATGATCTATATTCTGTACAAGACATCTTAGTTATGCTAGAGCGGACTGGTCGGGATATTGAGCTGTTAGCTTATTCTCATATTATCATTTCTCACAATAAATGTACAATATACTAAATTCTCGAAAACAACAATTAATAATTGTTAGTAATTTACTGCAATTGTAGTAATTACCACATTTTGATGTGACGGAAGGGATAACTTAACTTGCTGGTAGTTTTCGTCGCCGAGTAAACCAGGTCAACACTATAGTACTATAGTTCTCGAAGCTGAGCCATCTGTTCATTTATATTCATAAGATACAAAAATAAAGCCACATATTGTGATGGGAGAGGATACATATCGTCATCTCCCGTTGTTTGCATGGGATTACTCTATTAGATATTTAGACATCTACATTCTATATACTATCAAAGCCATGTTGCCACATATTACATAAAGCATAATTTATTATGAGCCTTATGTAAAAATAAATATAAATTTTAAATATAGGATTTTCGGAACGTATACCCTATACAAAAAAAAATGTGTTTCTGAAGACTTTTACTGTAATGACTGAAATATATAATTCGGTATAAAATGTTGAAACATAAATTACATAAATGTTTAAAAAGACAAATATATACAGGGTGATTCAAAATGTATGTTATTACTGACATTTTATCATATTAATTTTCAAAATATAGTGAACAATATATATTACAAAAGATTTTTGAGTTAGAAATATCTGTTATAATTTCATAATTTTATAATTGTTTTCAATATTTTTGGGGGGGTCTTGGGGGGTCAACTTCAGAAATTCAAATGGGAACCTACACTTGAAGACATTTTTAAATAAATTTTAGTGCATGAACAACATTAATTAATGCAAAACTCTATACTTGAGAGCTATTTAAAAAAGTATAGGTTTCCATCTGAATTTCTAAAGTTTACCCCCCAAAACCCGCCTAAAGTATTGTAAATAATTATAAAATTGTGAAATCATAATAGATGTTTTTAAATCAAAAAACTTTTGTACTTTATATTTTTCACTATTTTAAATATTTATATGATAAAATGGCTGTAACATAATTATTGAATCACACTGTAGGTATATCATACCCTTCGCTTCGCCAACACCAATCAATTCTAGTATTGTTAATCGTATAAAAAGTAATAACAACATAGTATAACATTATATTTTATTAAAAAATACAAGGTTGGTTTCACTTTATATAATGTAAGATTTGTACTAGATCGTAAAGTTTTATTTTTTAAATATAATGAGTACTATATATATTTGCTAAGGAGTAACAAATCGATTTTATCGGCAAGATACCAGATACCTTATATAAAATATAAAACGATTATTATGTTTGCGTCGAAATCACTTATTGAATGTTGTCGGTATGTGTTCCTTCAAATTGCCATACATTATATTTTAAAATTTAAATTCAAGCTACATAGCCCTGACTTTATACATTATGCAAGTTGAATGTTTCAAGACAGACTATTTTGTTCTTTAGAACCATTTATAGATTATAATATTGTATCATTGTATGCAAAAGTGGTGGCCTACAGTTTTTGACCAAAGAGTTTTTGTCCATTTGCCAAGAGGCCAAGATAAGACTTATTAATATGTGCCCACATTTATTATTACAAAATTATATTATTATTATTATTATTATATGTTTTATAAAGTTAAAATTAAAAAAGTGGGCAAGTAGGTACCTAACGGCTCAACGGCTCTGCTGTATAGTTGGTGAAGAGGGTACTTACGTATAGGTACCTCGTCATTGAGTAGATCACTGTAATGGATATGTTAAATTTTAATTCGGTGATAAATGATAATTATAGCTAGGGCTGTGAATTTGTAGGAAAGTTCATTTTTTTTTTTGGTGATTATGAAACGTTGCTTTGTAAGTACATAATTTAAATTATGTAACTACTAATCCATTTATTTTTCATTATTTTGGATTTCTTTGACATTTTTAATTGTTTAGATCATTTTTGTACATTTTTAGGTCATATTTTCCTTTTTTAGTTTATTTTCCAGTATTTTTAATCGAATTCCGTCAATTGACGGAAAAAATGTTTGAAAAAAATTTTTTTTTTTACACAGGCTGTATATACGTCGATAAAATAAGGCAATTGGTAGATGTCTAAATAAGTTATTTGTAAGGTATTTATTTCTAAAATGTTTAAAAAATGTTTCAGGTGAATAGCATTAAGTATAGAAAATTCAAACTCAATCAACATTTGTATTATTTTTTTTTTTTATTAAATAAACACATTTTTAGGCGTGTAATGTACTAATATATAATATCCTGTACCTAAAATGTATATAAATATAAAAATTAAATTAAAAACTATTTTAAATTAATTTTATTCTATAATTGTTGGCATTTTATATTGTATTTTTTGTATTTTAAGTGCATATTTTATTGCAGTTTTTTGACATTTTTAATGCATTTTTTAAGGTTCTTTAGTGTATTAAATTCACAGCCCTAAACATAGCATACCAAAGAAGATACTGTGTTATGACGGTCTGACGGCCAATACTTACCTATTACTTATACTCTATTTTATCGCGGATGTTTATATTTCTAAGTACCTAATATATAGTACCTAATGCTTTTATTAATTTGCAATTAGTAATACGGTAGGTTGAATTATTTTCTGACGAAAAAATTGCATTGATTGTATCATTAATTATTATAATACTTAGTAAATATTTAGGTACATCAAACATTAATGTTATTAACTTTTGAGCTAATGCTGATTTATCATAGAATGGTGTGAATAGGTTTGTGGTTTAAAATATAGGCAATTACTTAGAATTAATTTAATAATTTTAAACTACTATTTTAACTTCAAAGGTCTAGAAAAAAAGTCTTGACTTTGTATATTTTTAATATTATAAAATTGCTAATTGTTATAGAAGCAATTACTTGTGTGAGATCTTGTATTAAATTTTAATGTTTTTTTATCAAGCCTGTAATATACTGAACTTGTAAATTAGTTATCATCACTTTAATAAAAAATATCTAAAAAATATCGTAAATTTCAAATACCAAAATATGCTTAATTAATTTAAATAAACTAAATGCCTCATCAAACATCTTAATTTTTTTCTATGTGCCTATTTTTAGAATGTTATTAATCCATATAGAGTAGAAAATTAAAGTAACAGTGAAATATTTCATATTTCTAAGATCAATTTGAAAAATAACAAAGCTATTGAGGATAAATCGTTTTTATTATAACGTTTAAATAAAATGCATGTATATCTAATGTCATCAAATCAGAACCCACAAAGTTTTTGTTGTTCCTAATTTTTTTTGAAAAGTACTGTACAATTTCAATTTAGACTACCAAAAGTACCAACTTACTAGATATAATTTGCTGCCAGAAACCACTATCAATGTTGAAGATCGAACAATAATTGCTCTACTATAAGACGGGTACACATAAACACACAAAAAATTAAAAATACACATCATTATAAAATCAATACATTCATCTCTCATTCTCCCCGCTAACAATCTAAAATGTCAATAACTATTGTTTTATCCGTCATATTTTTCAATTACCCAGAGTGGAAAAAGTAAACACATTGACTATGGATATTCTATTTGTACACCTATATTTACTATTCATTTTAATCAGAAACAGTTGGAGTCCATACAATATTTGACCTTTGGCTATCCGTAGGTATATAATGGGTGGTTATGTGTGCACAGTGCACGGGAGATAACACAGGGAAGAGCAAAGTTATGCGGCAGGGAGGTTGGTTCATTCATAATGTACCTTTGCAATACAAAAACGTAACTACCTAGTAATTTTCAAATATTATATAGGTCATAGGAAAGTATCTAGTCTATCACTTTTATAGTTGTGCTTACTGTTAAATTATCATTTAACGACGATGTAATAATGTAATTTACATCGATATGTCATACTCTCATAAATATGATACCCTATAATTTTTGTAATAGGTGATTTCACTCTAAGATTATTCAAAAATATATAAAAATGATTTTGCGTGAATACATTTTGTTTCTGTTGCGTGTAGGCTTGAGAGAGAAAACAAACAGTTCTCTGACATCCTCTTATTAAGTAATTACTCATAAGTCATAATATTTAATTATTAAATTAATATATGTCTTTAAAAAAATGTGAAGTGATTTATCGATTTATGTGTATGGTGTAAGATACATAGGAGATACTTAACCCCTTCACTCAACACCTGAATCTGTCACCTATAATGTGTATAGAAATTATAGGTATTTATAAACAATTAACAACGTTACACACTTACACAGTATAAAATATATAAAGATAAAACGTATATATTTACCATTTAAATAGAATTAATAAATATAATTTATCAAACAATTAAAAAGTTATTATATTTAAATACCGATTCCACCTCAGATAGTGTTTTTCGCAACTAAGCAGGATTGGTGAAACTACTGCTCATTTTTATATCGGGATCGTATAACAAACATTGAGTTTTGGGCACATACTTGTCTAATTTTTTCAAAAGCGATTCTGGAATGTCCCCAGCTATCATTCTGTTTATAAATTAAAATAAAAAATAAATGTGATGATTAAATGTAAAAACTAAATATGTTTAGCTTACTGTAGTATATTATCTGGGAAACAACAATTAACAGATTTGATAATATGGTACAAATGTGAATCAGTATCTGGTTTAAGGTCTTGAATCATCTTCAAATGTCCACGTTTAATGAAAATTCGCCGTGCTTTAAAGCTTTTTGGTAAAATCTGAATCAAAATGTTTAATATTTTTTTGTAACTACATAGCTTTTAGTAATAATGATAATAGATTTATTTATTTAAATGAAATGGGTGAACACTAATTCGAACAATAAATACATTTACTTAAAAACAACAATTTAAATAGTTATAATAGCTAATGGATAGTAAATGATAAAGAAAATAACAAAAATGTAATTAGTCATAATAGATACGAGTATAGTGGGATAACGTAGCTTAGCATAACTAGGCTTAGCCTACTCTGAATACCTACAATTTAGCCTCCCCAAAAATATCTCTTATTGATTTAAATGTAAGCCCTCTATGGGTTATTTTAAATTAATAGTATTTTTATAAGGGCTGTAGGCCTCCCCCCCCCCCCCCCCACACACACAGAATTGTAACTCTCGCCTATTGATATACAGATTATAGATATTAAGTGTATTAGGGACGTAAGTGACACTTATTTAATATGATAGCTGTGTGTTCACATAATACACGTAACTAAAAACGTAAGCTTGAAATTTTTTTTCATTACATTTTTTTGAAAACTTTCAACTTTTATTGAAAATTCGAAAATTTTATTTTTCATATAATTTGCTTATCATAATTTATTAATTGTTGAAGTTGTGCTGTTTATCTGTTGGTTAAATGTTTATTATTTAATTAGGAATTAAACGACTGCGGATATGAACTAAAATTAAAATATATAGATAGGTGCCTACATGATAGTAAAACATATTTATCAATTATAAATAGTTCTGAGTAATGGCCTTGTGCAAAAATTTGTAACTATGCAATTTGAAATAATTTATAACTTCTCATAAAAAGTAGTTAGTGTAAAATTGCGGAGATAACTCAAACAATAAATAATAAAAATAAAAAAATCAATAAAAGTAGTAAAACGTTTATACACTTAACATTTATACTAAATTAAAAATACATTTTTTTTTGAATAGATAAAAATTAAAAATATACATTTTTTACGTATCGAAATAAATTTATTTGTATTTTAGATTTCTATATTATGTTTAATAGAATAATATTAAAATAGATAAATGGTATTACAATTTACAAGTATACAGCTTAAAATATAATCTGGTTAACGTATATGAGTATAGTATAACTAGGCATATAATATCAATACATTTTCATAAAAAATGTCATGGTTACAAGTAGGTTTAACTTTTAAACTCATTATTTAACGAAGTGTAATATAAATTAGTATAAAATATTTAAGTGTCGTAATTATTTCGAACTGATGTGTATTAAGTTTGTAAAATGAATAAAATAATTGTTGTATAACTTTTCATTACGGTTTATACCATATGTTGACTGGTGTTACTGGTGTTAGTATAATATTATCTATGTATAAAATATAAAATCCATAATTAACAGAGAAATCAGAGAATACTTTGCTCATTTTTAGAAGTATGTGCGCCATTATTTGTATAGGAGTTGATGGTGTCAACAGTTTTTCTAAAGCAGCAAAATCTTCACATTTGCTCAGTATAATTTGGATGGCACTTTTGCATTTGTGATGTGCCTCGTGTGACGGACTTGTGTCGATATAAACCTGAATAAAAAAAATAAGCTTTGTTGGTGGTGATGCGTCACAATACTGCACATCACTAGAAACTAATTGCTTGTAGGGTTTTATGTATCGTTCTCACATCAATCATAGCGCTCACGGCGTGGCAAGCAAAAACTGATTTCGAATGTTTAGCACTATGTTGACCTATCATTTCTAATGTCCAAGCTGTACCAGCTTTTAAACAGTCATCATCTGTATCGCTTTTCAAGATGGCAGTCAAATGTTTCAATACCTAAAAGTTATAAGCAGTTCGTACTATAATAAACGAGTACAGGTTATACTAATAATACGAAGAATGTAATTTTGAGAAATTTAAATTACGCCTACCTACGTATTGTATTTTGATATTGAATTTAGTATAATTCCTACTTCATGAGATAATGCTGATCATTATGTGTGGCCATGTAAAACTTAAAATTTTAAGTTAATCTAAGTTCTTTAAGTACTTATTTATGCGTAAAATAGAAAAATTTGTAAAAATTAACAATTATAATTATAACTTATAAAAGTAATAATAGATTTGTGAAACAACGAATTGATGTAGGTACATACTCGAAGAATATGCGTTTTACAAGTCATTAAACTTCAGCGGTTCTTAACCATAGGGTCGCGACCCAATTTTGGGTCGCCAATAATTTGAAATGGGTCGGCTAAAATTTAAAACGTTGGTATAATATTTTTATTTTTAAGCCTTATAATAATATAATATAAATAATAAATGAAACCGTTTTCATAAATTCACAGTATTGATAATTGGTACAAAGAAAGTTACGTATCTTTCAGATATATTTTCGTTATTAAATGAGTTAAATTTGAGTATGCAAGGGCCATTAACTAATATTTTTACATGTTATAATAAATTTGAAGCTTTTCTTAAGAAACTTGATCTTTGGATAAAACGAATTCAGGAAAATACATATGATATGTTTCCATCATATTATAATATGACTGAAGAAAAATTATTAAAAAAAAATGAAATTAATATAATGCAATATCTAATTAAAACACATTTGTCGAAAATTAAAAAATAAATTATTAAAGTATTTCCCACCATCTCATGATATTCGATCAAACAATATGTGGATTCTTAACCCGTTTTTGCCCTGTGAAAATCATGAATTATCTTTATTAAATGAAAGCCAACTATTAGAATTATCGTCAGATAAATTATTAGAACAATCTTTTAACACTAAAAATTTAAACCAATTTTGGATATCTTTAAGAAATGAGTATCCTAATCTTTACGAAGAAGCATTAAAGAAATTAGTTCCTTTTGCAACAACATATTTATGTGAATTCGGATTTTCGACATTAACTACGATCAAAACCAAAGCAAGAAATAAGCTTGATGTCGAACCCACGACGCGTATTTCACTTACTAACTCCATAGAAGCTCAAATTGATTCATTGGTGAAGCAACATCAAGCGACCAAGGGAGTCATTAAGTTCTTCATTATTTAAATTAAAAATTATTTAAAAAAATATGTACAATACAATTATTAAAAGAAATGTTTATTTTTAAATATAATTTAATTAATATTATGACCTGTTATTAGTACAAGTAATATGAGTAAAAAAAAAATATTAAATTAAGAGTACCAAATAGTTATTTTTTATTCTGCCATTGAACATTATTTTATAAAAAGGTCGCATGAAAAATTTGGTAAATATCTTGGGTCGCCACTACACAAAGGTTAAGAACCGCTGCGATTAAACCGTAATTGTAAATGTTTTATTATATGGGTAGTTCAAATGAAATAAAATCTATTAAAATAAGCATTCAAACCTTTGAGTTGATAACAGCCGTCGCGAGTAATGGTGACATGGAGGAAATGTATCCCAACGCGAGGATAGCTGGAGTAGAAGGATATTCATTGCTATTCAAAATAACATTCAACAATGAAACTATACCACCCGTAGTCACGATCATCTTTGAAATCTATATAATATATAAGACATAAGTATAATGCATTGTATTATAATATTAAAACCTCGAGTTAGCCAGTTAGGCTCTCCATTTTTATTCATGATACATGTATTAAAAATTTAAAAACGTTAGTGGTTTTTGTTTGTTTGATATGAAAGATCATATACGTGATATCTAATATTTTATATTAATAAATATATATCGTACTTCGACAGAATGTTTGACTACTTCATAAGCGACTTCAGCCGAATTGTAACGTACAGATTCGTCCGGATGCGCCATCAGCAATAAAACTTCCGGAAATATGTTTGACTCGATTACTGTTTCGGTTAAGGTCAACGAATGCTTAGCAATGTTTTTTATCAATGCTAATGCACTTGCCTAAAAATAGTTAAATATTAAGCATTCTTGAATAAATATTAAAAACAAAATGATAATCACAAGATAAAGGCGAGTATAATAATATAAATAATACAATTATTTTGATATTTTAAAACAACATATTATTATGTACCCTTATGTATATAGAAGGTATGGTCAATTTTTCCAAGGTTACGTGACAAAAATGACCGGATTTTTTTTTCCTGCTTGCCATTGAATTATGAAATATATATGTAGACACCTACATATACATTTTATTTATATAAAATTTTTAAAATAATGTGGTCTTATAATTTATTATTGAAAAGAAAATATAGGTAATATAATAAGTATTTTAATCTTTCTTAACATTTTTTCAGGGCCATGTTTGACACATGTGTCACGGATTTGTCTTCCTTGGTATATACTATGTTATAATATGATACTATAAATGATTAATTTAAAAATATTTTGCATAAATTGAAATATCTACTTTAAGAAATCTTAAATATTGTATGTATATAGGGTGATTTTTTAAGCATAATCACCATTTTGCTTTTAATAGTATACACTTTATCAAATTCTGATTTTTCAGAATTTTTAAGTTTACTGAAAGACCATATTTTCAAATTCCTGATATTTTTTGTATGAGTAGTTTCTATGTTATTAGAATGTTTGAACAAAGGATAATAATCCTTAAAAATTGTTTTATTAAAATATAAATTATAGGTACTTACTATACGATACTACGTATTAGATGTAGTATTTATTATACTTAAAGATAATATTTTTAAAAATTATTTTTATTGATAGATCAATAGTAATTAAGAATATTTTCAAATAATACGAGCCCTGATTGGTTAATTAATTGTAACCTATTACCATAGACATATTATCCTGAGTACACAGTTACACAAAATTATATAACTCAACAACTATTAGTTCGAATTTTGATTGAGATGCATCAAAATTCTCAAAAAAAAAAATATCTACTGAATAATTAAAAGTGAAAAAGTCCCTCCGTTCAAATTTGAAAACAGAAGTTTGTATTGTCTCACAATCATTCTTATAAGTGGTACAAGATATCTCAAGTACTCGAAAATATGGTCTTAAGTATATTTAAAAATTCCAGAAATCAGAATTTTAATATATGCATAATTTAAGCATACAAATAGAATGTGTATACTTTAAAAATCTCCCTGTTTAATAAAATATGAATATAATATTGATAATATACTTGTATAATACAGTTCAATTAAATTTAATAACATAATTTAAAATATATGACTGAAAAGCCAACATATTGACGATGGACAATATGCGCGCTGCACCTAATGCTCCAACAGATTCTTAAAAAAGCACTCTGTGTACAAAAACTAGGCACCAAATAAATAATAATAAGATATCAGTCAAATAAATTTTTAACTCATTGTACAACTGATGAACTAGCTTCGAAGTTAGTTTTACTCTATCTTTCAGGAGGAAATTTATATTTATATTTATTTTACTTTTAAATTATTAAATTATCAAGATAATTGTCCTGAAATTTTGCTGGCAATAGGTAATGGTTTCTACTTTTTGTTCAAGATCTAAAATAACCTTTTATGAGTCATTCCAATCTCAATTATATAGTTTTAATGTCATGTATATTAGTATATTGTATGCACCGAAATTGTTACAGTAAAAATGTAAATTTTAATTTTAATGAAGAATCTAAGCTTTGGCTTTGGCTTTTATGTCTAAATTTAAAATAATAGATTACCCATAGTTATTAAGCATAACATTATGTTCAATATACGAAATTTTAAATTAATATATGAGATGTATATTTTTTTATTACATGTTTAATATATAAATAAATACATGTTATCATAATAAATTGAATACTATTATTATTATTTACCATCATTATTAGTTTAGCTAATATTTATAGGTAATTTAATTAAAACCTTAATCGCCTTATATGAGAATTATTAAACTATTATAATATTATTAATATTTAATATTAAAAAAAAAAAACAGGTAAGAGGATATACGCTCTGCTGTACATTATATTTATGAGTCTAGAAAGTCACTGTTAAGGATGAGCACAATTTGAATTCAATGATATAAAATCATTGTACCTCTACGAAAAATGATTCTGAGCGAAGACAGTCTATTACCCTAAAATATAACTAAGAAGACATAATATGTTATGATATTATTGTGATTAAAGTGATTTATTTTACTATTTAGCATTAGTATACCAGAGTAGGTTAAATTCATATTCGACCTAAAAATTGGATTTTAAAATATCATTGTGAGCATAAAATATAATAATATACCCACTCTAAAAGGACACATGAATGATATTTTTAAATACAACCAAATAACTAAAATCGTAATTCTTGATTTTTAAATGTCTATATATATCTATGTATATAAAAAAATGTTTTTAGATATTTTTTAGATATTTTGGTTAGAGTATAAACTATTTATTAGAATCTTATTTTAAATTGTCAATCCTGAGCAATACGAATTGAACATTTTATAATTTTTTAACTACAAAATAATTTGTAAATTTTCAATTTGATTGGTGTTTTTGATTATGAATTTTCGAGGTTTGGATAAATGTTATCATAATCTGAAGTTTAAATACTAAAAAAAAAATCGTACCCATCACTCATGGATCATTTGTACTTATCTACTGCTATTATAAGAACTTATAAGAGACCTTGTATTACATTTTTAAGCTTTTTGACCTAACGAATAAAATTTTATTGATATTCATAGAAAAAAACTAAAAAATTAAGAATTGAAAATGTATAAATAACTTAAATGAATCAAAATATATTTTATGGAAATTTCAGGTACTTTCAGTTAGTTGTTATGTCGAATAAGAACAAAATAAGAAAATCATAGTATGAGATAATAATTTTAAAATTCGAAATTATCCTATGCCTAAAAATAGCTTAAAAAAAGTCCCAGTATTTCGAAAATGTTATAGCGCATAGAAACTTCTATTAATTAGAAATACGTACCTATAAAGAACCTAAAGAACAAAATAGATTTTTTTCGAAAAAAAACTGGGTTTGCTTAATTTTTATTTGTTTTTCCTACATTTTTTTAATTTTTTACTTCTAACACTCCCCTCTCCCCAAAGTATGAACTAGATTCACTTTCTTACCAAAAGATAGAAGTATTTTTCGTACCCCAAAAGGCAAAAGGTGATGACAGGCACAAATAAAAAAAATACATCATTGTGATATTAGTACATTATTCCGTTCAGAATCTTAAATAAACATATATAATAATAAGTTATGCACAATTTCATATAGTTATATTATACATTACATTATAAAAAAATTATAATTGATTTAACATTCAAATATATTTATTGTTTATAGTTCATATTTGTTAGTAAATGCAGAATGGAAGTAAAATAATATACCTGAAGTTTGACTTCTGTGATATAATCAGTTGATAAAAAAATTGTCACTTGAGGTAAAGTATTCACGTCCACAATTTTTTTGGCTAATTTTTGGTTGTGTTTAGCTATCTCGCTTAAAGTGGACAAAGCATGTAATTTAAAATTGTGTCGTTCTTCTTTAAGGCTTTGAATAATTTGAGGCAATATACCTGAACATTAAAAAAAAATATAATAACATATTAGATGGAGAAACTCAAGCTCAGATTAATACCATCTAATAAGTATTTGCTCTTCAATCAACAGAGGCTATCTAAAAATATTTATTTTCCTATAGAATGAAAGGTTAATAACTTCATAATTCACTTTTAAGCTAAAGTGTATGCATGATAACAAAACAGTTAATAAAATAATAAAAACAAAATATATAAATAAATTGATCTAAGCAATCTAGAACATTTTAATATCAAAAATCATTAATTTTATTTGACACTCTATTTAAATAACAGTACATTTTTTTTACTAAAACATTTCTTATAGGTAGTTTTTTAAATGTTTACAACATTTGTTTTTTAATGGTTTTCTAATGGATACTGTTTATAGGTTATAAACATAATATAATATTAGTTATGAATACAAATTATAACTGTAGATTAAAGTACCTCATAACTAGGGCAAAGGATCATAAAAAATCACTAAATATGAATTTGAATACCCAAAATATGATAAAAATACAATTTCAAAACTAGCTTTGTGAAAACATGGAACGCATTATTTTGTGACTGTGCAAAACAAATATTCAACTGCTACAATAGTCCTCCGCCTTATTATAATAACTACCTAACATAAATTCATAGTCATTCTTTAAAAGTATAGTTGCATCTATCATCTACTTAATCCGGGGGTGGATGGGCAATGAGCATAGACGATCATCATAGACATATTATTTATTAGGGTCCGACTGTTGATGGTTCCAATCAAAATATTATATAGGTATGTTATATAATTAAATATTTATAATACTATAATTAATTTGTTGCATCAGTTTTATGGTATATTATTATTTATGTGGTTTGGCGCTCTTACAATTTCCAATTTGTAAGTACCCCCTTTATAAGGTACGGCCTTTTCAATTTTTTTCCTGTAACGAAAAAGTGCCTATCCACCCCTCACTTAATATACTTGTATATTAAGTCAGAAAGTATGGTTGTTTTAAATTAATATAAGTACCTACCAGAACTTATGATGAGTAGTGAAATACTGGGATCTTGACCAGCGATGGAACTAATTGCTTGCAAAGCTACTTCTCTGACTAATACATCTAAATCTTTCATACATGTTAAAATAGCATGTATTCCATCACATCCGCTTACAATCATTTCAGAACATGACGACAAGTGTTTACTTAGATTCCGTATGAGATTCATGCAATTTTTTTTGTAAGATCTCTATTGTAGTTAAACATGAATATCAAGTAAAAATATAATATTATAGTTTATAACATAAGGTTATTATGGCAAGGTTAATGCATTTTGAGCTTTAAAAAATTGTATTTATAAATTGGCGTTCTATTATAGTATGATGGAAAAAACTTCGTCCGTGGAACGTCTTTCGTCTGGAACTTTGTTCATAGGGACGATCGAGATGGGGCGTGAAACTGAAGAAATTAGAGACCATACCGTCTTCTGCTATAAGTACCTCTTAGAAAACTGTCACTGTGTAAATATCAGTTTTTCCACTATTGATTGTTTATTTTTCCCAAATTATAAAAAAGTTCTGAAAATATCCTTTTTTGACCTCCTAAAGTACCTATAGGTACCAGAAAAAGCAATATTGAAAATGGAGCTTTTTTTAAAAATCATTGTTTGGTTAATAGATATGTATATAATAAATAGGATATATATTGGGTACACCAAAACACTTCAAGACCTAAAAATTTTAATTGTCCAACTCATAATCTAATAAAAGCAATATTATTATTTATTTATATATTCTAATAAATATTTGGAAATAATAAACATAAATGAATGATTACAAAATATTATAATATAATAATTATTATTTAACAGTTAAATTTTTAATATTTTAAGTTTGATATTCAATGAATATAGTTTCTACCAATCATAGAAGTATAAAACCCTCAAAAATGCTGCACAAATTTTTTTTCAAAATGTTATCCTATGTGTCTATTTTGTAATGCGATTAAGAACAGTTTTTAAGAATTAAAGTACAGTACATCAAGCAATATTTACCATTCCATTAATACTAAATTTAAAAAAAAACCAAAAATCGATTTTATGAAAAACAAATGTTTAATAGGTAAGTAAATTTGAGTTTTTTTTCAGTGATATTCAACCTACGCATAAAATAAAAACCTTGAGAATATCAAAATATAACCTTTGTGAAGTCCAATGTACATATTCTAATCGGTAATCGCTACCAGCAACATTATAAGCACAAGGTAGTTGGATCATTTATTCCACCCAAAAAAAATATCAGATAAATAAATAATAAATGCACAATTGTAAAAACATTTAAGCCTAAATAGTTAATTTTTGTTATGTTATGGATTTTAAAAAAACACTTATTATCATTATTTATATAGGCAATAATTTACAACGTTTAAAAGCAAATAACATTGGTTTATGGATTAAAAAAAATACGTCAGAATTACTACTTTTCAGGAAATTCCAAAAATCGCTTTTCTGTATTAATTAATTGTAATGACTTCCCAATTTTTTAAACATAATTTAACAATTACGATAAGCAACAGAACCAGATATGTCATTCTGCTGTATAGTAGGTGTTTCTTAGGATGTCATTGAGTATAGCTAGGTCACTGTAACAATGTGTAAAATTGTAATTCAATGTAAAATCGTAACATACCTACTAAAATCGATTCTGAACCTAAATGGTGTGTCATTTTCTATTGTAATAGCAATTTATACTTCTAATAGTAATATACTGCGATAGGGTAAGTTTAACATCTGAACCTGAACTAATTTTCAACAAAACCATCGAAAATTAAATTTTTCTTATACATTTCCAGAGTATTTTATTATTTCTATTAGTAATAGTACTGTGGCTAAAATTGAACTAATTGCTGTCAAAAACAAATCACATACCTATATTATTTAATAATTATTATTATAATTTAATATAATATAATATTAATAGCTGCCATTAAGTGTAAAGTCGATACCAACGTGCCATAGTTAGTTCTAGTTTTATTGATGTTGGTGTAATCATGTAGTAAATATCTTAAAATTAATCTAATCATTTTCAAATTTACTTTACTTATAATAAACATAGTGACGAAATGTTTCAAGTCCATCTACGAATTATCTACATATTTTATTATTTCTAATATAATAAATTGATAACTTTTATCCATTTTATAAATCATACTGATTATTAAAATCAGTATTATCATATTTTATTTTTAAACTTATAGTGTATAACTTTGTTTGTCAATATAATTTGTATATACAAACACAACACAGATAACCAGAGGTGGATTCTAGGGTGGGGGCCAAGGGGCATATATACATAATTACACATTATTTCAAAGAAATGTTTAATCTAATAATTTAATTATATAAGTAGGTAATTGAATCAGTTTAAAAAAATGGGCAAGTAGGTAACCATGCTGCTGTACAGTAGGTACTCGTCGGGCGTATCTCGTCATTGCGTATTGTTATCGCAATGGTCACTGTAATGGATGTGAAATGTAAACTCAATGATAAACCATAGCAATCGAAAAAAGATTCTATTCGAAAAATGTCTGTTAACATATATTTCTAAATATATTTATTACTTTCTTAATATTTAATCAGACAATAGTACTTACCTAATACCTAAGGTAATTAAAATGAAAAAATCGAAATGTTTAAAATTTCAAAATGTTGTGGTAAATAGGAAAATAACAAAAATTAAATTCAGTAATAATGATTAGGTGGGTAATTAAGTTAGCTTTAGTATAAGATATTAATGAGATCTTGCCCGTGTAACATGATAATTTGACTTCAGAAAAATGTCAGCGTGCTCAGCCTTAAAACTTTACCTTTACCTTAACTTTTATCTACAACTATGAAAGCTAAAAAGTTGGTTGATACTCATTAAAAAAATCTTATCAAATAGATATAAAAAGTTTTTTTAATTTTTTAAATAATAATAACTTTTTAACCTTTAAAAAAATAATACATTTTAGTTAGAATTATCTTAAGCAACAAAAATCTCCGAAACTGAAACACGGGTTTTGTTGTTAAGGGTCTTGATAGAGTTTTTTAGTAATAAAAACTAAAGAAAACTTGTATTATATTTTTAAATCTTAGTTGCATACGCATAAAATTATATGAATTGTTCCCCACAAAAAAAATTGTAGATTTTGGTAATTTTAATCAATTTTAGACCAATTTGAACTTTAACCTTTTTAGTTAAAAATATTTTATAAATAATTGAATTTTTGATATTTTATAATTGGAATATGAGTATGTCATGACGAACCATGAATTCAATTTCCAAGCTTTTCACCCAAATATAAAATTGTTGTCATACATAAATCGAAAAAAAAATTAAAAAGTAGAAAACTTCTAGTATAATTATGCATTAATAGCACAAAAAGAGTCAAAATATCTTAAAAATTATATGAAATCAAGAAAATGCTAATATAGATCTTTTGTGAAAAGTTAAATTCTCTACAGTTATTTGTTTTTGAATTACAACAAAAATCGTAATCAATTCAATCAAAAACTGGCTTTAAGTAAAAATTCAAGTTTTTCTTAATTTGTTTGTTTTTGTCCTGTTTAATTTTAAAAGTTTTAGGGAGCTTACTACTGCCCCCCTTAATATAACTAGATCTGATTTTCTACCAGATAACAGTAAACCACACTCAAGTAAGTTAAAAATTGAATCTTTTTTTCTATAACCTACCTATAAAAAGTATGATTAGACACAATTAAACAAAAAATAACATATCACTAACAAATGGGCATAGTTCTTTCCCTAAAAAATAGCTATTAGATTAATAATAGAAAAATAGTCAAATCCTCTTATATTTTTTTTTATTTTTTTACCCACTCATCACCGTGCATGTTATTATAGTTGTATCTATGCACAAAAATAATTCATGAAAGGAAACGAGCAAATTTTTAACGGGGCCCAAAGTACCTCCTGCCAGGGGTGGGTAGGACGATGACATTTCAGACATCGGTTAGGCATCGGTAGGCGAAGGTGTCGAGACATCTGGGGCCAGCCCTCCGCTACCCATATTATTTCCATTCCTCTCAACATTAGTCATTAGAGGTTCATACGTACGTTTTCGTTGTCGATCTGTCCAAGTAGGCCTTTCAGCAGATTGTTCGCACACAGTATTTGTTTGGCACATGACCGGCTATTACCGGCTAATCTTGACAAGCCCAGCACCGCTGTCGTCCTCACCACAGGATCGATGTTGTCCAACAGCGGCTGGACTATCTCGACCGCATGATTCTCTCTAAGGCATTCGACGTACGCCAGTTTGTTCGCCTGTCCCGCGAAGCTCTGCACGAAACTCAACTGACTTTTGGCGTAGGTGTCGAATACTTAATGTTTGTATATAATATGTTACGGTAAAAGCACGAATACTGACAGTAAATTACCGAATTACGGGCTTTTACCGATAGGATGTAGCCACTTAGGTAAAAAAAAGATTAGGGTTACACTCTGAACAATTATTGTAGTTCGGAGGTACACTCAAAAGACTAAAGAGTCAAAACGCAAAACCTAATCAGCATACCGATTTCCCCAGTTTTTCCACACTTTTAACCGTAATAAACACTCAATGACCAATAATAACAAGATTTTATTTAAATTATAAATTTAAAAAAAATTATGAAATAAAAATAAAACATTGTATGATAAAATCCGGGAAGTCACGCCGCTGTACAGTTGTAGGTATCAAGTTTACTACGTCGTCAATCGCCATTGAGTTGGTTACTATATTATGATTTGTGTTTTAAATTTGAATTCAATGATAAAACATTGAAAAACATTACAAAAATCGATTCTCATATCTCACACAGGTACCATCAGAATTTCGTTTCTGGGGATATTTAAAATGTATTTATTGAACAAATTAGTAATTCAAATCTATATTAATTATACAGTAGATTGAGCTTATTTTTATAAAAAACATCACATCAAAAATTATTATAAAATTATATTATATTATTGTTAGAATCATTTAACAGCCAAGCGTCAGATAATATATATAGTACCATTACCATAGTATTTATAATCAATAGTAATACTATTAGACACAAGTCCCTGAAGAACAGGTCTTACAAAATTACATTACAACTATGTTAATTGGTTGTAAGCTCGTAAAATTAGCCTAAATATTTTTAAAATGTCATTAAGTTAGGAAATCATAATCTAAATAATTGCAAATCGTTTCGAGTTTCTACAATAAATAGGTATTTTTAGAATTAGGTACAGCAAAATAACCAAAATCATTTAAGAAATAATCGTTATTTTACTTTCATTATTAAATTTCAACAATATACAAACTTCAAAAGCTCATAAAAAATTATTATAAATGCGGCAGGCAAATATATTTTTTTTTATTCTAAAAATGAAAAATTATGAGAATTTTGTTTTATTTATCAAGCCTTGTATAGGAAATAATATATCTTAAAATGTTACTATTTTTATTTTTTAACTAGTCGTTTTTAATGTGATTTTACGAAAACTTACAACATTTAAACTTCAAATGCTTTAAAAAATACATAAAATACATTTTCGATATTTGTTAATTTCTGTTAAAAAAAACTTTTAAAAAACCTTGGATTAAATTTTTAAGCTTTTTGACTTAAAAAATGTATCCAACATACCTAAATCATATTTTAAAGAGTAAATTTTTTACTTCATATATCTCCTATAAGCTAAAACAGGTACAAACTATAGATCCAATTGCTACCAGAGTGACACAACTATCAACTCTGATGGCCATGTGCAAAATATATTTGGAAGCCCCAAATTAATATTACCTACTTTTTTGAAATTCATCTTTGTATTATTACGGATATTAATAGGTACTTTTTATATTCTAAACTGAGGGTTGAACGTATTAATTTTACAAAAATATAATGTGTATTTTGTTGTGTTTTTATAATCCGTATACTGGTATACACGATAAGAAAATTAAATAATAAACTCATTTTCAACGTTGAGAATGGTTTCTGATAGAAAAGTGAATCTAGTTAGTACTTTTAAGAGGTCAAAATCAAAGATTCATAGTAGTTTTAGAAAGCGCCTTTAAAAACAAAAAAAAAATGATAATTTTTACTTAAAACAAATTTTTGAAAAAATCAATTATATTTGTATGTAACTCAAAAACTTTTAACTAGACGCTTGACATTTTCTCCAAATAATATTATACTATCATTTTCCATACATGGTAAACATTTTTGAAATATTTTATATTATTTTAATATTTTAACTCTTTAAGGCCTCGTGAAATATTTTAAAAATGTGTGTTTAAATTAATCTCAATAGAACTTATCCACATAGTAAAAAACTTGATAATTTAATACAAGGTTCCTTATCCATTTTTGGTTTTTATCAATAAAAAAAAATTTCGGTCAGTCAAAATGTTTGAATATTGTATACAACTTTTCTCATAAGATGATTATATAGGTATAACATTAAAAAAATATCTAAAATACACATTTAAAATTTTTTTTTTAAGCGTTTAAACTTAAAATTTTGACTAAAATCGTAAAAATTGCGAAAATTCACAAATTATTTTGTAGTTAGAAATTAATAAAATATGTCTTTCAACATCTAAGATTTGAAAATTTAATACAAAATTCCACTTAAGTTTTTCCATTACTAAATTTATTTGATGTATAGTTATTTAACCATGAGTTTTAATACCTTGAACAACCGAAAAAATATTTACGTACTATTTTTTTATGAGCATTGTAAGTTCGAACTTAAAAACTTAGATATGTATAGGTAAAATAATGATTTTTTTATTAAATTGTGATTCAAAAACGAAAAACCGATATTTGAAATTTTCACCAAAAAATTGTTGTAATATAATTTTATAAACATGATGTACAATTTCAAAAATATTTGTTTCTTTTTGACAAACTGTATGCATGTTTTCAATATGTTTTAGTTTTTACTTTAAAAACGTCAACAAAAAATTTTTCTTTGGTCGAATAAGCTGGAAATTCAACTCAAGGTTTTTTTAGGAGTTGAAAAATATTAATAATACATGGGCATATTTTTGTATACGCATTTGAAGTTCAAATTTTGACAAAAATAGATATTTAAAAGATGAATATCGATTTTAGTTAGCTTGTTGTTATTAATTTAAAAAATATTATTCGTTGGTACTTTGAACTTAAAATTTAATGTATGTTATATCTCAACTATATAATGATATTTTATGAAAAAATTAATTCAACCTACAGTATTACTAACAGTAAAATAAATTACTTTAAGAAGACTCTAAGTACATAGGAATTCGTCCCTGTCTTGTTAGTACGTAACACAGCAAACTTAAGCTCAGAATATCACTCCGTTAGCTTAACAATTAAAGTGAATCAACCCATAATCAACTTGATGGTAAAGACATTATCTGTGTTTTTGTTCTTTACTACAAAAGCATCGTAACTTAAATATAGCGTACATTAAAAATGCCAAGAACACACTCAAAAACGGAATTATCGTAAAAAATACACTTACAAACACAGATAATATTCTTACCATCAAGTTTCATATTAAGTCGATTCACTGTAATTTATAAACTAACGAATAGCTAAACGAGATCAGTAAATTTGCTATGTAACGCACTTATAAGAAGCTAGAAGACAATGAATGTCTGTGTAACAATAAATAGTAATTATATCATTAAATTTACTTAGTAATAAACCTAGGCTGACAAACTCAGAATCGTTTTTTGTATGCAATGATTTATTAGTGAATTCAAATTTAACATATCCATTGCTGTAACCCACTTGACACCAACTGATATTGAAAAATCCCAGTAGTTTTCAAAAGCGTCGCGAACACATAGAAATTAAAAAAAATTAACGCAAGTGTCACTTTAATAGTACTCTAAAATTTAGTTAGAAACTCATAAAAGTTTTTGTTTTTTTTAGCTGACATTAGAAATATTAATAGAAAATTTCTAACAAGTGTTTCAACCTTAATTAAAAAAAATTCATCGGAAATTTACGCAATTTATAGGCATGAGATGTTTTCAATTTTTTTTAACTTTATTTTTAAATACTAAATTTGATTATTTATAAAAGTATGCTATGATAACACAATGCTCAGAATTGTTTTTCGTATGCAATGATTTATCATTGAATTCAAATATAACACATCCATTACAATAACGTGCTTGACAACTACCTACTGTACAGCATGTGGTACCCACTTGGGAACCTTTTAGAACAATTCACCAATTTTAATTTCAATAATAAATTTGATTTGAAATTTTATAATTAACATAATATTATTTTATTATTTGTATTAGATTATAATTGTTGTGGGTAGTATTGACAATATGTGTAAAACAATTGTAAGAACACAGACATTTTAGATTTTTTTTATACTTCGGTCTTTTGCTATGGTAGATTGTTTATCCTATACAATTTACCATTTCTCATTCATAAAAACTCCCAACTTCATAAATTACATTCAAGGTTTGATTGAACTGCTCTATATAATATCCTAGAATTTTTCAATATCAGTTAATAGAAAGCCCGAAATTGAGACATTTACTGGCAGTAGATATAATAATAAATAATAATCCTAGGTGTTCGTACTTGTACTGTAACATATTATTATATTTCAATATCTAACGGAACCAGTGGTGGATTTAAGAGGCCTGTTCTTCATCATAAACCTAGCATCTATAAATTATTAGAGTGAATGTAAGGTCCCACACGAAATATAGCAGTTAAAAATCACCCATGCGTACCCAAGTTTCTCCAAAAAAATACACCAGTATGCAAGTTTCTACACGGAAAAGATACAACTATAATAATATGTAAGTACAACTGTAATGAATAAGAAATACTTAAAATAATATGTTATTTATTACGCCCAAGAGACAAGAATACATTTTTACTAGAAAATTATCAAATATTGAAACCTTCTATAAGCAAAACAAATTTTCTTCCCACTTTTTTTAAGACATAGAACAAACCACTTAAAAACGTACCTGTAGGGGTTTTTTGTAGGAAGTTACATAATATGTAACCATACATGCCATGTTTCATGTGAGAATTGTTCAAACTCTAGTTAATGAACTACCTAGACCATTTTTTAATATAGTTGTCACTTTAAAAAAAACGTATGTAGTATTTTATTTCCACTTTAAAAATAATTGAATCATTTACATTAATTACATTAATTTTCTTTAATTACATGTGTTCATATATAATTTTGTTTTGAAAAATATTGCCCTTATTCAAAAAACAACTAATTTAAATAAGTAGGAATTAACATTTTTTTGAATAACTTCTTTTAGTTTTCGTAGATTTTTTAGTTTTAATTTGTTATATTTGTCTCAAACAAAACATACTTGGGGGCTAATTTATCTAGAAGGGGGGTGTTAACCACTAGGATTTTCGCATATGATTATTACTAATTAATTATTACAATGCGATATCGCCTTGGTATATATTGTTGTTATTACTTTTTTGTACATGGTAATTCGTAGGCGGACTCATATTGTTAAAATATACCAAGTATATACCTCTCGTTCAGTGTCTCTGTTTTGTCGAATACAATTAGTTTTAATCCTACCTGCAGGTCCGCTGTGCTTGGTTTAAAATATATTTATATATATAGGTGACTTGAATACGGAGGTATTATGGTGACTTAAAATAACGAAAGAGTCAAAATAATAATTTCAAACAACAATTAACATAGTATCTAGCACAGATATTTATAAAAATGATAGTCACACATGGAAACGTTCGGGACGTTGTCATGGCCACAGGTAATATATAGTTTGGTATCATTAGGACATTAGGTGTACAATATAGTTGATATAGAATGGATAAGACAGATAGGATTACATGTTCATGATCTATTGATTTGGTATGTCATATACTCATCCCCATTATTATAAAGCTTTTAAAGCTTTTAAACCACAATGATAATATAGTAGGCTTTAGTTACATATCACTAGGTATATTGATTCAGCAAACGTGAAAGGTTGGCATTATTTGACACACAAAAAAATCATTTAAATATCCGAATGAGAGTAGTTAATTCTGTGATTATTGAACAGGTAATGTATACAAGGTTTTATTTTGGTGTTCATTCTTATAGGTTAGGTATATTGACTATTCATATTTATTATAAAGAGTATTAGAGATCACAGTTGGCATAGATTGCTTCCATTGGCTGCTAATATTATAATATGGATTGTAAGAGTATTCAAGTGAATTGAGAACAATTTTTTTTTGAATTAATGTAATTATATCATTGACACCTGAGATTTAACCACGTCAAGAAAGCTTATACTCATGAATATTTTAGCAATACACCACTGCTAGTATGTACTAGTTGTACCTCTGTACTAACTATATGTATCAATATTGAAGATGCCATTATTGTACGGTAGTAATAATAGTCCAATATCAGTACTACTGTCTCAGCCTTTTAAAAGAGTTAGGTAGAATAACTTAGTTATTTTATCTTCATACTGATAATAAGTAATAACATTAATTATTCTGTTAAATATTAAATTAAATAAATCTTTTTAATAGTTTACTAATCAAACATTGTGTTGGTTTTTATTATCTGACTTGTTCGGACACTCCACAAACGCCAGGTACAACATATTCGTAGTGTAGTTCCGCACGGCACAGTGCACAATACAATATTGATTTTTTCTATTAGGCATTATCAAATATTGAAATATGTATAGGTACATGTCATATACCATTTAGCTATTGGAGATATGTAAGTTGTATTTCATATTAATAAGTTCAAATATAGAGCTCGACACAAAAAATAAAGGTAGATGAAGCCATGTAGGTTACTATCAGTAGAAATATTTATTGAAATTCAAAATTTGTTATGATTATTTATTTTCATTTTTGTTATTATTATTTACTACTAGATATTATTGTTCTAATTATTACAAAATAGTGTTATTAATTATAAACAATTAAATAATGTGCATGTTATAATATTGTTAAATTATTATTTATTTTAAAGTATGATTTAAAAAAAAACATATCTAATTCTTTAATTTCTTCTATTAATGTATATTTGTTTTATTTATAATATTTTTGCATCATTTATTCCGAATAAAATAAGATTTACAATCATTTAACTAAAAATACAAAACCAGCTATTATTTTTAATGTGTTTTTTTTATCAACCATGTTTATTCAAATAACATAACCGAAATGTATTCGAATAACTATGTTTCAAATTTAGTCGAATATTTTTTTATTTGCACAATCATAGTTGAAAATAATTCAAATACATTTTTATTCGAATAACTGTGAAAAAATCATTAGAATAATAATATATTCGAATTCTGTTGTTTAAATAATCATCTAAATATAATTTCATTCGAATAACGATCAACTATATACCTCTATGACAGCGTTTCTTAAACTGTGTTCCACGGACCCTGTGATGGTTCCGTGGATGTCACTTCAAGGTGATGATGAGTGATGACCACAAAACTTGTGCTTTTTTAAAAATTTTAAATTTTATCACACTATTGTAACATTTATTGAAAATAATCCTTACATAAGCTACTCATTATAAATATAGAAACAAAGTAGTGATTCTAACTATCGTGTTGTGATAACTTATTGTTGAAAGATAAACAAAAAAGATAAAAAGATAAAAAAAAAGTTGGGGTTCCATAATAAAAGTGCACATAAAAAAGTGATCGACGGATAAAAAAGTTTAGGAAACGCTGCTATATGGTACCGACTAAATCCAATTTTCTACCAAAAAACCACTCGCAAAATTGATGTTTATTGAAACATTTTTTCTATTACTTTTCAGTAAGACAAAATAAAAAACACACATTATTGTAAAATCAATACATTTATAGTTTGGTTCAGAATCTAAAAGTTGTTAAAATTTGAAGTAGTTTTTAAAAAATGAATACATCCGAAAATTCTATCTAACGATAATCTAGCATTACGAATATAAGATAGGACACAGGATACAGCTGTATTTCAATTTCATCAACCGTTAGATCATTGATGAAGAAAATAAAATATTATCTAATATTATAAATTTCGAATGTATCATTATATTAAAAATAAATGTCAACATTCTTTTTCATTAAAAAAACTTCTTTTTCAACACACTTGCACTCGGTGTTAATATTATAAACTGTGTTGATATCTAGAATCTTAACTATGAAGGGCGACAATATGTTGTTTAAGATGTAAATGTATGTAAATGTATGATTAAATACAAAATCATTATACATTTTAATTCCTGCTTTGTTTAAATTTGCAACGATGTAAATATTGTTTTGTAACTTCGTCTGGCGTTAATGTAGACATAAATGTGTTACATAAACAAGCTGAGAAATCTCACTTTGAAAGAGTGATGCTAAATTCTCGGATTCCAAACTTAATAAATTGTAATTCCTTATACAATTTTGAATTTATATAGGTACAGTTACTACGAACAATAAATAAATCAACAATCGTAATTATGTACTGGTAAGTGCCAAGTGGTAGGTAACTGACACTACGGCGTTATAATAGGTGTCTTAAACATATTACATTAAGAAACCAACAAGTTAAAATTAAAATATAAACTCTAAGGCTACGATAACAGATAAAATATAGACATTTCCTGAGCACAGTGAAAACTTAATTTCAATTATCCTGACATATCTAAGTTACCTACCTATCTTCCTACCTATTTTAAATTTAAATTATTATATTAGGTAGGTATACTACCAACGACGATGCAAAGTGCAAGTACATGACTATCAGACTATATGAATCATTATTTGCGATATTTTAAAAGTTTACCTACATCATGTTTTTGTAGGAATTATATCATAATAACTTGCATAGGTACCTAGGTGGTAATATTTTGTAATATTTCATATTTTCATATCGGAAAAGTTTTGAAATACGTTTAAAATTTGGTAAAAACCTATTTTGATATGTCAGGTAGGTATACCTACTGGTCTTATTAGTTAAGTAGGTATTTATTGATATTAAAGTAGATATATATTGGTAATATAATATCCGTATACCTATACACCTAGGTACCTACATAATTATGACTAAACAAGAAATAGGCACTAGAAAAATAATATTAATTAAGTAGATTAACGATATCAGTATCAAATATTGGGTATGGAGCCATGGAGGTGAGATTATTGTTAGTTTTCTATGGAGGCATGAAAATTCAACTACAGTTATATTATTAGTTTGTAACATTTATGTTTTGAGATCGTAATCATTAAAATTTACTCTGCCTTCCAGAATTTGAATTCCAAATTTAAGTACTTATTATGGTTACAGGGTATAGAGTATATAGGTAGTATAATACTAATATGACATTTTGATGGGGCGTCATCACACACCTGAGTTAGGTCTATTGGTCTATAGGGGTTACGTACCACCTAGATCCCGCGACAAGTAGATCCCCGTACGTCAACTGGATCCCTTTGGACATTTAGAACCTCATAGACATTTAGATCCCATTCTAACTATAATCTCCTTCGTCATTTAAATACCCAGATTTTGGCGGTAATTTTAAAAAACATACTAATAAATATATTTTAATTTATTCAACTATAAAATAGCATTTATAAGTTTAAAATATTTATAAAATATAAAGTATATAAGTAATAGTGACAACTAAGTGATGCTTGTAAAATTTCTAATTTTATCAATTTTAAACATAATTGTATATTTTTAAAAATTTTGTTATAGTTTTGTTTATTATAAAATTATTTTTAAAAAATGAAAGACGATTACATTGTAATACTTAGACGATTATGTATTTAATGATATAGGTTCGCAAAACAGTTTTCACGGGTACATTTTGATTTAGCACAACATTTAATCTCAAGTAACAATGTAACATTTATCATATATTCATATTGTATAAGTCAAGGCTACTTTTGGGGTGGGTGGAACTCCCATATAATATATAATATATTAATATTAATTATTGTTAGTATACCTATACAGATATACTAGCTGTCTCGCCCGGTGTGGCCCGTACCAAAGAAATGTTATTTTATATGAATGTTCTTATAATATTCAGTATTTTAATTTTTAACATATTTGATATTATATAAAAACATTGTAAGGTTAATATATTTTGATTTGTGTATTTTAGTTTTAATGTTTTGTTAATAGTTTTATCAATAATTTACATAATATGCAATGTATTTTAATATTAATTATTTATATAGATTATAGGAACATTAATTACATACAAAATTAGCTTCCATACTCCATAAGTCAAGTTGTTTTCGAGAATTGGTGTTTAGTCAGAGCGTGCCTTTTCTCGTTTATATATAATATATATGTACATAGGTATATACTATATAGGTACAAAATGATACACTAAGCATGCTCACCTCGACTTTTTCCTTTAATAATGAATCTATACTTACAAGCCATATTTTCAATATTTAAGGAGTGTCCTATGATAATAAAATCTTTTATTTATCAAAATAAATGAGAACACCTCTTTCCTTTTAAATTATTAAGTGGATAATTTTTTTGAAAATGTTAAAGTAAGTAGGTGCCTAATTAAAAATGCAAACTCTTAGTTGCGTTAGTTAATAAAATATTTAGAATCTAGATGCATATTGCGTATAAATTATATAATATTATAGCTACTATAGTAATACTAATAACTA